>NC_044558.1:40173437-40476098 GCF_007565055.1 Rhinopithecus roxellana
GTTGTTCACTTCTGACCAAGGAATACTTTGCCCAGATGGTTGCCTTCAGTGCAACAAAATGTACAGTTCTAGGGGAGAAAGACCAATCAAATACTTCTGTCAATAAGTTGCTGTCACCAAAAACTGTGAATTTACCTCTTTCTTTTCTGCCAAATACATCATTTTGACATCATGTTAATTTTCCTGGGGAATCACTGTTTAAAACAGGGAAGTTTTGCTGCCTTTAAAATTGACATAGGTTGACAGATAAACATAGATACAAGCCCAGTTTTTATTATTACCATTAACTAGAAGTCTTGTTATAGTGAGACAAGATATCTTGTTTTTAAGTTGAAGTGCCTAAATAATCAAAGTTATTTTGAATGATACTAACAGCCACTTGGAAAAATCTGGTTAAAACATGGAGTTAAACTAAAATATAAGATTTATTGCATGATTGCAGAGTTACAGAGACTTTACAAGACTTCAAATAGTTACCGACAGTGATGCTTTTATACAGTGAGCAGGAATAGTAAGTAACATATTAATGTCTTGTAACTTTGTCAAGCTAAAAAATCATAATTATAGGGCTGGACACTGTGGTTCACGCCTGTGATTCTATCACTTTGGGAGCCCGAGACAAGAGGATCACTTGAGTCCAGGAGACCAGCCTGGGCAACATAGTGAGACCTTGTCTCTACAAGAAAAAACAATCAAAAAATTGTCCAGGTGTGGTGGTGCCTGTAGTCCCAGCTACTCCAGAGTCTGAGGTAGGAGAATTGCTTGATCCCAGGAAGTCGAGGCTGCACTGAGCTGTGATCATGCCACTGCATGACAGCCTAAGCAATTCGGGAGTCCCTCGTCTCAAAAACTGAAACAAAAAAAGGATCGTAATTATGAAGGGGGAAAATGTGATATAGGTATTATGTATATAAAAACATAATGAGAAGCACCATTATTTCTCATGAAGCCAAGTGCCTTCTATGAATCCATTGACAAGAAGGGTGCTGAGCAGCTAGTGAGAATGGTGATAACCGAGAGGAAAATGCCAGAGCAGAGCCAATTCTCTTTTTCCAACTCATTTAAGGACTCGCCCACTATTGTGTTTAGACACCCAGTACACCCAAAGGCTAAGGTTGCTTCCATACAACATATTCAAATAAACCATTCCAAGGTAGAATTATTTTTACTTGTAGAAAGAGCAACATTTTGCAGATGAGTTTGGTTTGGTTTGTCACCGTCAATCAATTTTAAGCCAAATGTATAAACCATTTTAACACGAGATGAATCATGAGGCACCTCAGAAGTAATATCAATACACCAGCTACACTGAATCTCTTTAACCTTCACAGCAACCTTACAAAGTAGTTACTCTTACTATCCTGCTTTAAGAGAGTAGGAAACTAAAGTGCAAGGGGTTTTGAGGAATTTGTCCAAGAACATCCGGCTAAGAATTGGCAGAGGAGGGATTTGAACTCACCTTGGCTGATGCCAAATCCAAGTACTTGATCATTAGACTTACCACCTCCCCAGTAATGTTACATAAGTAAAATTAATCACATGCCTACTGTGCGCCAGGGACTGTGTTAAGCCCTTTATATACATTAGCATGTTCACTTTGATAGTTGAGACATTTGGACACAGGTTAGAGGAATAACAAAAGCACCACTAGGTCGACTGTTCTATGTGTCTTTGACATAACACCCTAGCTTGGATGTAATCTCCGTGTTACTTGAAATTGCAAGATTTTAGCAAAATGAAGTTATTTTGTGATTTCTTCCTTGCAGAGGTGGAATGGTGCAAACCAGTGAGCAGTATGAATTTGTGCACCATGCTCTGTGCCTGTATGAGAGCAGACTTTCAGCAGAGACTGTTCAGTGAGTCATTGAAGACTTGTCAGACCATCAATCTCTTGAGGTGGGTGATTAGTCAAATTACCCACCCAAGGCTTCTAGAAGGAGCTTCCTGCAATGGAGGGAAGGAGAGGCTTTGAAGACAACGTATGGCATGGATTGTGGAAGACTGGGCAACATATTTAAGATTGCCAGCTCCTTGTGTATATGAATGCATTTGTAAGCATCCCCCAAATTATTTCGAAGGTTTTTTGATGATGGAGGTAAGATAGGTTTCTCACACAGCCTAAGGCAGATTTTGTTTTGTCTGTACGAACTCTATCTGCCACACAGAATGTATGTATGTAATATTCAGTAATAAATGTCATCAGATGATGACTGGATGAGCTGCTGAAGACATTCGTATTATGTGTTAGATGCTTTAATGTTTGCAAAATCTGTCTTGTGAATGGACTGTCAGCTGTTAAACTGTTCCTGTTTTGAAGTGCTATTACCTTTCTCAGTTACCAGAATCTTGCTGCTAAAGTTGCAAGTGGTTGATAATGGATTTTTAACAAATAAGTCTTTGTTTTTGAAAAACAAAAATCAAAAGCAGTAACTATTTTATATGGAAATGTGTCTTGATAATATTACCTATTAAATGTGTATTTATAGTACCTCCTATCAAACAATTACAGAGCACAATGATTGTCATTGGGTATATATGTATTTACTCTCTCTTATTGGTCATAGAGGTGACTTCTGCTCCAGAACTCTATCCACTGTATTTCTACATCATGAGTCATTTTACTTTAAAAGGGAAAAACAAATTTGTAGCAACTATGAAGTATCAAAAATTTTAACTACGTGTCACTCTTTTGCTAAGAAGGGATTTTTGAATATGCTATCTACCTGGAATCTCTCTCTCAACAAAATGTATATGCCTTCAGGAATGATATAACCTGTCCCATTTTCAGAGGTTCCTTATGAGGACATTTCCATGTATGTCCTTACATTTCTGAAAGGTTTCAACCTTCAAGAGACAAAAAAAATTCAAATAACTACCCTCAGCAAACACTAGCTGTTCTGCTCAAATATGAATTTTTAATGCAGCAATGTTGACTTTGTTTCATACTGCCAATAAACTCTTAATACTAAACACTGAGTAAAACATATTCTTTTTTTTTCTTTCTTTCTTTTTTTTTCTAGTTGGAAAGAGGCCATCATCTGTTTGGGGAAGACCAAAGTACATAATGTGATGGGTTTAATTTTAGTGTCTGCATCTCCCCAGTGAAGATGACGATCTCAAAATGTAATATTGTCATCACTTGGGAGATAATGATCTAGAAATGCCATCATTATGTGGTTTTCCTCAATAGACTCGCAGCGTATCATTATACAAACAGTACGTGTTTATGTCTTTGTGTCACTTGTCATAGACCCTCATGAATTACATGGCTTGTGTTTATTCAGCAGAATCACATCACCTGAAGAGATGTAATGTTTCAGGAACATTCAATTATCTAAGATTACAATTCCTTTCTTTCTTCTTGAGGTTAAGAAGTAGTCACACGCCAAAGGAAAGGTAGGTGAGGTCTTAATGAGATTTACTCTGCCCTTGAAGGCTGGAATATTTTCTACATAAAAAAAAGAGAGGTAATCATAATCCCTTCTTTCTAAGGAAACAGACAAAAGGACACTGGTGTAAAACTTCCCCAAACAATTCAATAGGAGGAAGTGCTCGTCACTGACTTTTCCCCCCACCATGAAGGCACATTTCCTTCCTAGTCTTTGCTTCTCTTATCTGGGAGAATTTTTTTTTTTTCCCAAGCGAAGCATGAACAGTTGCTAAGTGGAAAATGGAGGCTGAATTTTACATGGTGATTCTTACCTGCTTGATCTTCAGGAACTCAGGTGAGTGAGTCTGCCTCAGTTTCCTGAGGCATTTCTTCCAGATCTAGCCAAGGAGTCTCTGGTCTTTGAAAAGTGTCTGAAATGAGGTGGAAGGGGCCAGGTCTCCATGGCAGTTTAGCCAAAGACGATGAAAAGCGGGAATAAAAGGAGCCAGGTATGCCCACACTGTTGAGATTTCTCTCCAAAAGAAAATAAATGCTCTCCTCTCATCCTCCAATGCTTGAGGCAGCCCCTGAAATGATACATTTAGAGCAGAGCATAAAGAACCCCGAGGAAAAGTCTGTGTTATATAACAGTCTGTGGCTTTCCCCAAGCCTTTTTCCAACCCGGTTATAGTTTTATTTTCTTTTGTGTTAAAGAAAGAAAATGGAAGAAATATGATTAAAGTGGGTGATGAAATGTAGTGTGTTTTATTTGGAAGTTGTCATTTGGCAAGGCTGAACATTTTCATGAGCGAGCTGGGCAATTTAAGTAAAACCTCATTGAAAATTGTTTCTGAGCCAGAATATCTTGCATTTTAATACTGATGTTTAGGAATCGGATGTTTAATTTTCTTACATTAGAAAATGATGATTTTTAAAAGATCTTTTAGTATTTGAGAGAAAACTGTAGATATTGTCATAAAATAGAGAAATGTTCCTCTCCATAACTAAAGGAAATTTAGTTTGTGATAATCAATACTTTCATGGGCTGCAATTAGCTAGGAGGTTGTGCTTGGAGAAGTGGGAACATTTGTTTTATTTTTTGATAAATGTATGCAATTTTTTAAAATTGTTATTCAAACTATGAAATGTATATACAAATACTGCAATGTGAATTTAAAGACTGGAAAAGGGGGTACCTTTTTAAGGTAGGAGAGGAAGGTTATATCGAATATGTCAAATGTTTAAAAAGGGAGCTGAGCGTTTCATAACTTCAGCATATCTAACTAATTGGGCTAAAATATACTGTATACTTTGGATGATTTTGTTTCTTTCCAAGCTTCCTTTTGTTTTCCAATAAGAGGTGTGTTTTTGTCCCCTAAAGCATGTGAAAATTAAAAAAAAAAAAAAAAAAAATGATGGGGCGTTAAGTGTGACATATTGACATTTTACATCGTCAGCTTTGGAATTTTAAATCACGTGTTAAATATGAGAATATTCACTTGAAATGATAGCAATAACAAAATATAAGTAAAACTAGTGATTTTATTCAGCTCATTTGTGGGTGGGTTCTTCCGTTTTCTAATGGGCCTCATAATTTGCTACCTAGTGCTTTATGAGCTTTTCATCTTCCAGAAGGGTTTCAGATTGTCCATGTCCAGAAACAACAGTGTCTTTTCAAAAATGAGAAAGTGGTCGTGGGCTCATGCAATAGGACCATCCAGAACCAGCAGTGGATGTGGACTGAGGATGAAAAGCTCCTTCATGTTAAATCTGCACTATGCTTGGCCATCTCCAACTCCTCTCGTGGCCCCTCCCGCTCAGCCATCTTGGACCGCTGTTCCCAGGCACCCCGATGGACCTGCTATGATCAGGAAGGCTTCCTTGAGGTGGAAAATACGTCTCTCTTTCTCCAGAAACAAGGCTCCAGAGTAGTGGTCAAGAAGGCCAGGAAATACCTCCATAGCTGGATGAAAATAGACGTCAACAAGGAGGGAAAACTGGTCAATGAAAGCCTCTGTTTAAAAAAAGGTGAGCTATTCCTTTCAGAACGAATCCTGAAAGTCTTTCTACTAAATATCTTGGGTTTTTTTGTTTTGTTTTGTTTTGTTTTGTTTTTTACATTTAAGGGAAGTCCACATGCCCCAACATATTTCCTATGGAAGATTCATAAGCTAATGGAGGTGGATGGTGACGTGCCCAATGATGGAAGACTTCATTACCCTCATTAAAATAAGCCCAACTTTTTCTATTGCTTGTTCTTCCTTCCCGTCTTGTCTTGCTTCTTTTATTAATTCCACAAATATTTCATGAGCCTCTCTTCTCTGCCAATAATATGGTTAAGCACTGTTAGATGTAGGAATATGGATCTAGGCATATACACAGCATACATATGTAATGACTAAAGTCAGTAATCAGGAAATTATTAGATTTTATTGACAGACACTTCTGTTTGCTGATTATAAGAAATTATTAGAACATCAGAATGGTGCTTGATAAGACTGGAAGATAGATGTGTTTTTGCAGATCTCTTGTATTGATGTTTAGGGGTAGATGTCTTTTGGAGGTAACATGCTTTTGAAATGTTAAGAATCAATGGGAAGCCATAGATTTTTCTAATTTATTGACCATTAATGGATATAACCCAGATAATGGACACAGGTAAAAACATGTTATATACATGCGCGAGCTCCTGGTGCAGGACACAGTTCAGTCCTGAGCTAGGAATTTTTCTTGTGGAATATATAGGCAGTTTAATCTTCTCTTGAAGTTAATCATGTTATTGTGTATTTACTCCTCTATTAGAGGTTTGCTTTAGGAAGTCATGAAAGATAAAACTGATGAACCACAATATATTAGGCAACAATGGACCTTACAAAGTATGGGAAAAGTTGTCAAGAAATGAAGCGCCTCACTAAGACGACAAATTTGTCAGGGTTAAGTAATTTGTCCCAGATCTATGATTAGAGCCTAAGTTTTTAAACTCTTTGTTCAGTGTACATTTCACTACACCAGAGATTCTCAAATGCTTGACTGCAGACTTGCCCCATGACTTGCATAAGAATCACGTGGGGTAGAAAAGGGAGGGCTTACTAAAAATACACATTCCCGTAGCTAATGCATGCTGGGCTTAATTCCTAGGTGATGGGTTGATAGGTGCAACAAAGCACCACGGCGCACGTTTACCTATGTAACAAACCTGCACACCCTGCACATGTACCCCAGAACTAAAAATACAAATAAAAAAATACACATTCCCAGGATTCTTTCCCACCATTTTTTCCTCTACAACCACCTCCAAGATTCTGTTTCAGGAAATCTGGATTTGTGCATAATACTTGATATTTATTAATCACCAGAAAATTTTGATCCATAATCAAATATGGAGATCGGCATCCACTGTGTTGTTAAGTCTTTTCATTAGGTATTGATTTTTGAGGCCTATATTAGTTTTTCCACCATGGTAATCTTCGGACAATTTTTTCTCATTCATTCTGTAGTTAAAACAAGCATTTAACCAGATACCAGTTGAACGTGTTACACTTTTCTACAATAAGCTCTATGCTTTGTTACAATAAAGGTTGAGAGTTATAGTTTCTATTCTTATATCATTTCTGCTTATGAGAATAAGATAAAAAACCAATTAGAAAATTCAACTTTATCAGAAAATATTCAGCATATAGCACCAATTTGTACAATACCCTTCCTGTGGTTCATCTGTCAAGGCCTCTCCTAAATAATATAGAAACATTATAACTATTCTATTTGTAATATCCAGTGTAATGGAACATTAAAATATTCCATTTGGAATATAACAATTCCAGTTGTAATCTTCACAAGAAGTGAGATTCATCCCCAAAGCCCAATCAAACCTTATCTAACATAAGATTACTTAGTTGGAACTTTTTAAAAAAGTAGATATGGATTCAGTGGTGAGTTATTCAAGATAAAAGATAATTCATAGAAAAACTACCTCCTATGACCCTCATACAAATGTCTAGTAATGGACTTCAAAAATAAGGTACCTAGAATAAGCCATTTGCAATTAATCACTGAACAATGCTATACTCAAAAAAATGCCTGATAATATGTGTTGGGGAAAGAAATGAATTTCTAGAAAAAGCAGAAGTTAAAATTTGCACAATTGTGGTACAAAAACACCCTTATATTTGTGTATACATAAGTATAACACATACTTTTGCTTTAACACAATTATAAGCTAACAGATACATTTTTCTGCTCCATCTTAAATGCCATTGTGGGGTTTTTTTGTTTTTTGTTTTTAGAAACAAAGTCTTGCTCTGTTGTCCAGGCAGGAGAGCCATGATGTGAACATAGCTCACTGTAACCTCCAACTCTTGGGCTCAAGTGATCCTCCCACCTCAGTCTCCCGAAGTACTGGGATTACAGGCGTGAATCACCGTGCCTAGCCCTGATAAAAGATTAAGAATGTTACTTGTAGACCTATATCATGAGAGCTCACTGACCTGCTAGAGTAGCTACTGTGAAAAATTAACTGAAATGCATTCATATGTTTGCAATGAATGATTCCAAATCATTGTTTAAGTTGATAACTAAGTATTATAATCTAAAGCAGCACGAATACATGTGTTGTTCATCCATGGGATGTGAATTTTTTTGTGTGTTCTTCAGTAAAAGAAAGCAGACCTATGAAGGTAAAACTCTAAACCACATGTTTCATATTTGTTTCATAAAAGACACATTAATGATTGTATTCAAGTTTCCAGGTAATATTTATTTAACACCTACTATGTGCCAGAGCTTGTGCTAGTACTAAGGTACCCTCCACTAGGGATTTTTAACCCAAGCTGCATATTAGACTCACATGGCAGCTTTTAACTAATACTAGAGTACAAAACTTCTAAGCTGACTAAATCAGGTATTGTATTTTTTTTTTTTTTTTTTTTTGAGACGGAGTCTCACTCTGCTGCCCAGGCTGGAGTACAGTGGCCGGATCTCAGCTCACTGCAAGCTCCGCCTCCCGGGTTTACGCCATTCTCCTGCCTCAGCCTCCCGAGTAGCTGGGACTACAGGCGCCCGCCACCTCGCCCGGCTAGTTTTTTGTATGTTTTAGTAGAGACGGGGTTTCACCGTGTTCGCCAGGATGGTCTCGATCTCCTGACCTCGTGATCCGCCCGTCTCGGCCTCCCAAAGTGCTGGGATTACAGGCTTGAGCCACCGCGCCCGGCCAGGTATTGTATTTTTAAAGTACTTTCTAGGTGATTCTGATGTGCAACCAACGTTGAAAATCATTAAATACGTCTTATTCCTTAGAGTAATGGGGAAATCAGATAAGTAAATAAATAGGTAATTGCAATAGAATATAGAGAGAAGAAAGTACTTTCCTTTCCAATATATGTCCTTGCCAGTATGTCACATTAAGCACTCATTCTTTTTTTAAAAAAAATTATACTTTAAGTTCTAGCATACATGTGCATAACGTGCAGGTTTGTTACATAGGTATACATGTGTCATGTTGGTTGTCTGCACCCATCAACTCATCATTTACACTAGGCATTTCTCTCAGTGCTATCCCTCCCCAAGCCCCCTCCCCCGACAGGCCCTGGTGTGTGATGTTCCCTGCCCTGTGTCCAAGTGTTCTTGTTGTTCAATTCCCACCTATGAGCGGTACATGCGATGTTTGGTTTTCTGTCCTTGCGATAGTTTGCTGAGAATGATGGTTTCTAGCTTCATCCATGTCCCTGCAAAGGACATGAACTCATCATTTTTTATGGCTGCATAGTATTCCATGGTGTATATGTACCACATTTTCTTAATCCAGTCTATCATTGATGGACATTTGGGTTGGTTCCAAGTCTTTGCTATTGTGAATAGTGCCACAATAAACACATGTGCATGTGTCTTTATAGTAGCATGATTTATAATCCTTTGGGTATATACCCAGTGATGGGATGGCTGGTTCAAATGGTACTTCTAGTTCTAGATCCTTGAGGAATCGCCAGACTGTCTTCCACAATGCTTGAACTAATTTACACTACCATCAACAGTGTAAAAGCATTCCTATTTCTCCACATCCTCTCCAGCATCTGTTGTTTCCTGACTTTTTAATGATTGCCATTCTAACTGGCACGAGATGGTATCTAATTGTGGTTTTGATTGGCATTTCTCTGATGACCAGTGATGATGAGCATTTTTCATGTGTCTGTTGGCTGCATAAATGTCTTTTGAGAAGTGTCTCTTCATATCCTTTGCCCACTTTTTGATGCAGTTGTTTGTTTTTTTCTTGTAAATTTGTTTAAGTTCTTTGTAGATTCTGGATATTACCCCTTTGTCAGATGGGTAGATTGAAAAAATTTTCTCCCATTCTGTAGGTTGCCTGTTCACTCTAATGGTAGTTTCTTCTACTGTGCAGAAGCTCTTTAGTTTAATTAGATGCCATTTGTCTATTTTGGCCTTTGTTGCCGTTGCTTTTGGTGTTTTAGTCATGAAGTCTTTGACCATGCCTATATCCTGAATGGTATTGCCTAGGTTTTCTTCTAGGGTTTTTATGATTTTAGGTCTAACATTTAAGTCTTTAATCCATCTTGAATTAATTTTTGTATAAGGTGTAAGGAAGGGATCCATTTTCAGCTTCCTACATATGGCTGGCCAGTTTTTCCAATCACCTTTTATTAAATAGGGAATCCTTTCCCCATGTCTTGTTTTTGTCAGGTTTGTCACATTTCAGATGGTTGTAGATGTGTGGTGTTATTTCTGAGGCCTCTGTTATGTTCCATTGGTCTATATCTCTGTTTTGGTACCAGTACCACGCTGTTTTGGTTACTGTAGCCTTGTCATATAGTGTAAAGTCAGGTAGTATGATGCCTCCAGCTTTGTTCTTTTGGCTTAGGATTGTCTTGGCAATGCGGGCTCTTTTTTGGTTCCATATGAACTTTAAAGTAGTTTTTTCCAATTCTGTGAAGAAAGTCATTGGTAGCTTGATGGGTATGGCATTGAATCTATAAATTACCTTGGGCAGTATGGCCATTTTCACAATATTGATTCTTCCTATCCATGATCATGAAATGTTCTTCCATTTGTTTGTGTCTTCTTTTATTTCGTTGAGCAGTGGTTTATAGTTCTTCTTGAAGAGGTCCTTTACATCCCTTGTAAGTTGGATTCCTAGGTGTTTTATTCTCTTTGAAGCAATTGTGAATGAGAGTTCACTCATGATTTGGCTCTCTGTTTGTTATTGGTGTATAGGAATGCTTGTGATTTTTGCACATTGATTTTGTATCCTGAGACTTTGCTGAAGTTGCTTAATAGCTTAAGGAGATCCAAAATCTCAGCCCAAAGCTGAGACTATGGGGTTTTCTAAATATACAATCATGTCATCTGCAAACAGGGACAATTTGACTTCCTTTTTTCCTAATTGAATACACTTTATTTCTTTCTCTTGCCTGACTGCCCTGGCCAGAACTCCCAACACTATGTTGAATAGGAGTGGTGAGAGAGGGCATCCTTGTCTTATGCTGGTTTTCAGAGGGAATACTTCCAGTTTTTGCCCATTCAGTATGATATTGGCTGTGGGTTTGTCATAAATAGCTCTTATTATTTTGAGATATGTTCCATCAATACCTAGTTTATTGAGAGTTTTTAGTATGAAGGGCTGTTGAATTTTGTCAAAGGCCTTTTCTGCATCTATTGAGATAATCATGTGGTTTTTGTCATTGGTTCTGTTTATATGATGGATTACATTTATTGATTTGCATATGTTGAACCAGCCTTGCATCCCAGGGATGAAGCCGACTTGGTCGTGGTGGATAAGCTTTTTGATATGCTGCTCGATTCGGTTTGCCAGTATTTTATTGAGGATTTTTGCATCGATGTTCATCAGGGATATTGGTCTAAAATTCTCTTTTTTTGTTGTGTCTCTGCCAGGCTTTGGTATCAGGATGATGCTGGCCTCATAAAATGAGTTAGGGAGGATTCCCTCTTTTTCTGTTGATTGAAATAGTTTCAGAAGGAATGGTACCAGCTCCTCTTTGTCCCTCTGGTAGAATTCGGCTATGAATCCATCTGGTCCTGGACTGTTTTTGGTTGGTAGGCAATTAATTATTGCCTTAATTTCAGAACCTGTTATTGGTCTATTCAGAGATTCCACTTTTTCCTGGTTTAGTCTTGGACACATTATGCATCCAGGAATGTATCCATTTCTTCTAGATTTTCTGTTTTATTTGCATAGAGGTGTTGATAGTATTCTCTGATGGTAGTTTGTATTTCTGTGGGGTCAGTGGTGATATCCCCTTTATCATTTTTTATTGTGTCTATTTTATTCTTCTCTCTTTTCTTCTTTATTAGTCTTGCTAGCAGTCTATCTATTTTGTTGATCTTTTCAGAAAAACAGCTCCTGGATTCATTGATTTTTTTTTTTTTTTTTTTTTTTTTTTTTGAGACGGAGTCTCGCTCTGTCGCCCAGGCTGGAGCGCAGTGGCTGGATCTCAGCTCACTGCAATCTCCGCCTCGCGGTTTCACGCCATTCTCCTGCCTCAGCCTCCCGAGCAGCTGGGACTACAGGTGCCCGCCACCTCGCCCGGCTAGTTTTTTGTATTTTTTAGTAGAGACGGGGGTTTCACCGTGTTAGCCAGGATGGTCTCGATCTCCTGACCTTGTGATCCACCCGTCTCGGCCTCCCAAAGTGCTGGGATTACAGGCTTGAGCCACCGCGCCCGGCCGATTCATTGATTTTTTGAAGGGTTTTTTGTGTCTCTATCTCCTTCAGTTCTGCTCTGATCTTAGTTATTTCTTGCCTTCTGCTAGCTTTTGAATTTGTTTGCTGTTATTTCTCTAGTTCTTTTAATTGTGATGTTAGGTTATCAATTTTAGATCTTTCCTGCTTTCTCTTGTGGGCATTTAGTGCTATAAATTTCCCTCTACACGCTGCTTTAAATGTGTCCCAGAGATTCTGTACATTGTGTCTTTGTTCTCATTGGTTTCAAAGAACATCTTTATTTCTGCCTTCATTTTGTTATTTACCCAGTAGTCAGTCAGGAGCAGGTTGTTTAGTTTCCATGTAGTTGTGCAGTTTTGAGTGAGTTTCTTAATCCTGAGTCTTAATTTGATTGCACTATGGTCTGAGAGACAGTTTGTTGTGATTTCTTTTGTTTTACATTTGCTGAGGGCTAAGCATTCATTCTTAAAAAAAATGTTTCAAGGGTAATTTTAAAGTTGCATATTTTTAAACAGTCTTTTGGGGGCACACGAGTTTATCATATTAATAGTTTAGCTATCACCATTATTGCTAACTACTTCTTCTTCCTGATTATATTAATAAATGTTTCAACTTTGTGCAAAGTGTTTAATATCAGAACCGTAAACGAAAAAGGAAAAATAAAGCTTTCAGGACTACTTTCAGGAATGCCATGAATAGTTAGTGTATGATATCATAAATTATTGCTTTTGTCTTCTGTGCAATCCAAGTATAATTTTTAAACTCACCAAGCAATCAAATGTTACAGTTGACCAGGCACAGTGGCTCATGCCTATAAACCCAGCACTCTGGGAAGCCGAGGTGGGAGGATTGCTTGATGCCAGGAGTTCAAGACCAACCTGGGCAACACAACGAGACACTATCTCTAAAAGAAAAAAAAGTTACAGTTGCATCTATTCCAGCAAGAAATAGTACTGGCCCCAAGCAGACAATAAAGGTTACAGTGGTCCAATTAATGAAGTTTTATGAATCTATCAGATGGGGAAAATTTCTCATGCCTTGGCCTTCACATCTGTATGGAAACAGGGAAATTTACTCAAAGGAAATTACTGGTTTGCTACTAGATCTAAGCAAATATTCCTTGCCAGGGGGAAATTAAAACATTATAAACTTGAAACTGGTTTCAAAAACATTCATGCAAATCCATTGGCAGATAGGCCATGTCTATGTCATTTGAGGACTTTTAGTTGAAGGGTGCAGAACTCCATCCATGGTTTGAATAACTTTTTGAAGGAATGTCAAGTCTCCTTACATTTATAAAAAGCTAGCCAATTGTCTAAAATTGTTATTTTTCACTCAGACATTTCATATTGTGAAGAAAGTAACACTGAATATAGAATGTCAGCCAGCCAATCAGCATTTATTCACCATTCAATTCAGATTTATTGATTCAAATCACATCTTTATCTGAGGGCAGGAATTTTCTTTTTTAATTTCAAGGGCAGCACTGGAAAGCAGGCAAATATTTGTAGGCAAATTTTCAAGTGTCCCTGATATGGCTGAGCTGGTGAAATCCCTAAAAGAGATTTTGCTGATGAACTAAACCATATTGTTGGCAGGCTCAATATAACTGCTGGTTAAAGTAATTGTTTAGTTGCAGTGATTTGGGAGAGGGAATAAAATGTGTGAACATTGTAAAAGATAAGCAATCCCATACACCCTTGGGAAAAAAGTTTTCATAGAAGTTGTTGGCTTTAATGGCTAGCAGAAGTACTTGTGGGGAAAAACAAAGCAAAACAGAAAGTGCCTTTTGTGTATAGAAACCCTACTTGGACTAAATTGGCTGTCACAGTCATTTTAGGGTTTTTCTTCTTGCATCATTGTAGCAACATGGGCCTTGTAGTGGACCATTTTTAAATATAATGTCTGAAAATAATGTTATCAGTGATTATTGATGTATGATTTATGTGATCACTGAAGATAGCAGGTATAGCATCCAGCATTCCCCAACCATATTCAACCTGTGACAAATCACTGAACTTATCAGGGCACACACAGGGCTATATATGACTCTCATGGGCCCTGGGTTCTTTTGCCTCTGTGGTCCTTTCCTCTACTGAAAAAAAGAAAAGTAAAATAATAGATTTTCATGTAGCCTAAAATTCTCATTTTTCCTAATCTATGAAAAAGTTAAAACATTTTCTTTGACTCTAAAGTTTCTTTTTTATTTTCAAACAAATTAAATCATTGTGTTGTCCTAAAATTATCCTGGGCCCTAATCACTGTGCCTGTTGTGTCTAATGGACAAGTCAGTCTTGTGCATGCCAAGTTATCCACCCCCTTTCCAGCTCCCCTTTCCCTGACTCTGTTTAGTCTCAGGTTCGACACCTCTCTCCTTATAGCCTGATAGCCCTGAACTTTGGAGCCACTCTTCCTCCTCCACCCAGTATGCCTTACTTCCACCCTACTATTTCAGTCTTTTCTCCTAAAAGAAACACGGGGTATCAGGTAAAACAAGCACATCTTCATAATGCAACGCATGGTAGAATTGTTGAGTAATAGTTGGCTGTTGAAACATATTTCTTTGCTTTAGTTAGCCTTTCAGTTTTTTTCATCTAATTTTTCCCTGTGCTATGGTTTAGTTTTTACTATGCTATGTCTTGGTATCAATTTCCATTTATTAATTTTACTTTCTTTCTAATCATGGGTCTTTTAAAAGTAATTTAGATATGTATTTTTAAGTGTACTCTTTATTTCACTAATTATATTTTCTGAAATGTTAATTATTCTTTTAACCCTTTCAAATAATTATTTAGTCCATTATCATTCCCATCTACTCCAGTCAAATCTTATTTATGTGTGTGTGTGTGTGTGTGCGTGTGTGTACAGTCATCCCTTAGTAACATAGGGGGTGGGTTCCAGCACCTCCCACAGGCATCAAAATCCAAGGATGCTCAAATTCCTTATGTAATATGATGTAGTGTTTACATATAACATACACATGTTCTCCTATATACTTTAAGTTATCTCTAGATTACTAATAATGCCTAACACAATGTAAATATAAATAGTTGTTGTATTGCTTAGTGAATAATGACAAGGAAAAAATGTCTGTACCTGTTCAGTACAGATGCAACCATCCATTTTTTTCCCTAATATTTTTGATCTGCAATTGATTGAATCCACCGATGAGGAACCCGCAGATTCAAAGAGCCAACTAGATAGATAGATAGATAGATAGATAGATAGATAGATAGATAGATAGATAGGATAGATACCATCCTTTTCTAAAGTGTCTCCTGTTTCATTTGTTATCTCTTTTCCAGATGATTTACTCACTTTTAAAAAGGCATATTATATTTGGCATCTTCCTACAGAACAGAAAGTACCAGTATAGTTAAGTTCTTCTATTCCAAAAATGAGTTTCATTCAAGTTATTTTGTTTTTGACATGCTTAAAAGTTATTTGTATCATTTAAAGAAGGGAAACTTACACAATATATCATCTTTATTATCATTATAGAAATTGTATTTCTAGTATTATTTCTGAGTCACATATTAATTTATAAGATAAAATACACATTGCTCTTTTAAAAATAAATTTGAAAGATGGTCTTGATATTATGCAACCATTACAAATCACTTTGTAAGCTGATAGTACCCTATAAAAAGAGCTATATGCAACTTGAATGCTAAAACTTTTTAGACTGACCAAGAATGGTCGACCTTACGTTGAATTGTGTTCTGGGAGAAATTGTATAGTAGAAATTGTTATAGTAGGGAAACAATGTAGTAACAATGGTACAATAAAGCTTTCAAAAATAGCTTTCACATATTGTTCCATTGTATAAGAAGTTTTCCTTGCGTTTGTCAAAACATCTTGCTATTTCACGAACTGTGAAACGAATATACATTTTTAAAGAACACCCAGAGAATTCATGGATACCAAACTAACCAAAGATCTACTATTTTCAAATGAAATTTCACAGCACCTATTTCAACAAAGAGTTCAGGAGATAAAAAAACTTAATTTGATCGTCTTACATATTTCTATAATGGATTTTCTTTCTTTCCATCCATTTTATAATCCTTCAGTAACCACATAAGAAATGATTCAAATTTATTTTTGGTTCATATTACGTATATAACTAAAACCATATGTACATGTATATTAGGAATCACCTGAGAAACTTGTTGGAAAAGCAGGTTTCAGGTCCCACACTAAGTCTGCTAAATCGCAGTTTCCAGGGGAAGGACCAAGCCTTCAATATTCTAACAAGCTCCAAACGTGATTCTGATGCCTACCTAAGTTTGCAAACCACTGCTTTAAATTTCACAAAATTTGTAAGTTGAATGTTAAGCCTAAATCTTCTTTCTTACTTCTTAAATAGCACAAGTTAAAAACACAGACACAAAATGAAAGGGTTCTGGACCTGAATATTCTGTCGTTTCTTTCTTTGGGAAAAAGGTGGTGGTCTAAAATGGAAAATGAACTTGTTTGGTATGGGATGTTTTAAAAATATATTTAGAAGGTTAATTAAAGATAATGACAGAAGACTGAAACTTTTTCCACAAGATAGTCCAAAGCTACGTGCAATGGTAATAACCTATGTTATTTGCAGAGAAACTTCAAGAGTGTTTTGAAAATTTATCTATTTTTGGGAAACTCCAGTTTCATCCACTGAATTATGTAAGCTGACTAATTTTTTAAAAAGCTCTTAGGATAAAAACTTACCAACAGCTCCTTAGTGAAGAAGAGTAAGCGTGGGTTGACATACTAAGACATGTAATTACATGCTAGGTATTTAGAAGCTTGTTTTTGTCCTAACCCCATGGTTAAATTTTTTTTTGAGGGTCTAAGAGCTAAAATCATCATATGTAGCAGTCAACTCAGAGGATCAGGATCAACCAAAGCTGAAAACAATCAATGCTAATCTCCATATACAGAAATTTTTACATCCCTACAATAGACAAACATCTACTTAAGGGAACATTCAAGCACCTAACTCAAGCAAGACTGCAGAATTAAGACTGTTTCTTGGAGTGTGTTGTAAAGGAATCTCACTAATAGTATAATTGAGTTTGTCATGTAGAAAACACCCCAAGGCTCAATAAATCTGATCTATGTCCAGAGTGGCTAACCTGAGCACCAAGGCAGTAATAGTGGCACAAGATTTAGAAAGGCAAAAACAAACAGAAACTAAGGGGAATGTCCAAAAATCTATCAAAGTTGAGATCTAGTAGATGTACAAGTAGGACTGCCAGATAATATACACACACTTGGTTATATTTGAATATCAGATAAATAACAATCTTTAGTATGTTACTAATACACAGTATGTTATCTTTGTATTATTGTATATTTGGAATACACTAAACATACTGAATTATACTAAAAATTGGTTGGCTATTTATCTAAAATTATAATTTAACTGGACACAATGTATTTTTATTTGCTAAATCCATCACCCTTATATACACAGTACTTTGCCCAACCCTTTGCATCTCAAGGAAAGGATGCTTTATAGCCAAGATCATTTTATTAACTTTTAGAAGAACTGCTGATATTTATATCTTGATAAATTGTAAAAATACCTTTTCCATCTTAATCCTCTTTTTGTGCCCTCATCTCCCTCTTCTTTACATATATTATTATATGAAATACACTAATCAGTTGAGATTGGAATGGAAAGGAATGAGACTCAAAAGAGGGCTAGGTAAGGCAGCCCAGAACAGGGAAATAGGATGATAAATAGCTTCTTTAAGAGCCCTCACCTGGCACATAGTAGTTGTTTAATAAACAGTTGTTTGAATAAATAACCAGTAAATGAGTAGTGAAAAATAAAATCCTCGTTCTCCCAGTCTTTTAGCCAGAAACTCTCCAAAGGTATGTTTATCTGATTATATAAGGTTTTGTGGGGTTTTGTATCCCATAAAACTCTAGTGCACTATGGAGCTGATGGAAACATCTGAACATAACACATCAGACCATAATTTACAGAACTTCTCATGCTTCAAGTGTGTTCTAGGGTCTTGCTACACAGTGCAGCCCCAAAACTAGCAACATCAGCATCACCTGAGACCTTAATGCTGGCTCTCACCATCTCTAGTGCATCAGAATTTGCACATTAGCAAGATTCCCAAGAGATGGAGAGCACATTTTAAAATTATGGCTAAGTGAACCTAATTCATGAACCAATTTCTTTTTAATATGGGCAATTCAGCCTTGCAAAACAAAGCTATAAATTAATCCCACCAGCTCATAAATTGTAAATCAATTCTGTGTTCTTCCAGAAGATAGATAGCTTAGAAAATACCACAGTCTCATCATTTGTGACTACACAGTTGCATTAGAAACAGTTTGCACTGTGGCTAACCAAGTGTCATTACTTTTCAAGGAATTGTCAGTCTTTGTGGTGAAGTTAGGCAAGTCATTAACAATAATTCTCAACCCGGTATTTTGTTTAACACACACTTTGAGAAGCTGATAAAAGCTATTACAGTACCCCACAGAAGAAAAGTATACATCCACATATACATAGAATTTTGCACAGTTTTTGGAGACTCATGGATTCCCCTGAAGCCAATTCAATGACCCCCGAAATTCTCATAGAATAGGTTTAATTCTCTCTTCTACACAGAGCTGGGTTTTTCTCTGGTAGCATAGTTTCTACAACTTTCCTTCCAGCTTATAAAATTGATAGATGGATAAAGGATGGGTGAATTGGACAGGACAAATGAACATTGTCACGCACTCAAAGTATATTTGCTTTTTTCATTTAACTGAAGCTTATCCACATGCCCATTATTGAAAAGGCCCTCTTTTGCTAAGTAAAATTGATTTTTATGTGAAGAATTCATGAAACATGAGAATAATCTTTGCAACTATCTTTTCCTTACCTCAGCTGGCCTGGGAGCAGAAGTTTCGGTGAGGAGCACTAGAAACACAGCTCCTCCCCAGATTCCCACTACCTTTAATGCAGTTCCAGATAGCCTGGAACGCCTTATTAGAAATACCACAGAGGCCTTCATCAGAAATACTGCAGAAAACTACAGCCAAAACAGCAGCGAGAGGCAGCATCCCGATCTGCACATGACTGGAATTACAGACACATCATGGGTTTTGTCGACTACTCAGCCCTTCTCCAGCACCACTGAAGAGGTAAAAGGAAGGGGGGTGTGGAGTGTGGTCTGTGCATGTCTCAGGAGGCTCATTGCTTGAAAAGACTTGCTTTGCTAAAAATGCCACTGCTGCAGGAGGGGATTAGGCACTCTCACTCTGTGTCCTGGCTGCTAAATGTACAGGAAAGCATTTTGCATAATGAAAATCTTTGAAATTGACTCAAAATTTCTATATCTTTATGAGATGCAGATAATTAGGCTGCCATGGCATCACTGTAGCTTGGCCATATTTTCTGAACCAAAGTCAGGGTTCATGGTGTTACACATGTCCTGAAACCAGAAAATAGAAATTAAAATCAGTGCCCTGCAGGCAACCCTGCATATGTGTCATAATTATTTATGCTCTAAAGGAAGGGAGAGAGTCCAAAGCAATGGCAGATTCAAGAGTCACTATAATTGACTCAGGAGCACAGTAAAAGATGAACGGAAGTCACATACCGCTTCCACATCAACATCTTTGAACCACCTCCACAAGGGGACATTAGTCAAATGACTGAGAAGCAGAGTGGCAACATCACAGGAGTCTGTTCAAATAATGATTCTGCTTCAGGTGTTCATCTCTTTTTTTTTTTTTTTTTTTTTTTGAGATGGAGTCTCGCTCTGTCACCCAGGCTGGAGTGCAGTGGCCAGATCTCAGCTCACTGCAAGCTCCGCCTCCCGGGTTCACGCCATTCTCCTGCCTCAGCCTCCCGAGTAGCTGGGACTACAGGCGCCCCCACCTCGCCCTGCTAGTTTTTTTTTTGTTTTTTTTTTTTTTTTTTGTATTTTTAGTAGAGACGGGGTTTCACTGTGTTAGCCAGGATGGTCTTGATCTCCTGACCTCGTGATCCGCCCGTCTCAGCCTCCCAAAGTGCTGGGATTACAGGCTTGAGCCACCGCGCCCGGCCTCAGGTGTTCATCTCTTTGGTTTTGTTTTCCTTGCAGAGTTTTAGTCCACCATTTAGGCAATATGTGTAATTATAGCACATCAAAAAACTGAGGTTCCACTGACAGACTTCAGCTTTTTCCTAATAAACAACCCAAATCATTTATAAAAGTCATATGACTTCACATCCATTTAGCATTATGGTATCTTTTAATTGTGCAGAATTTCACATTGCACATGGTTCCTGGCTGGTGAGCGCATGTTTCATTATTGATCACAAAACAAATATAGTCAGTACATTGAATAACTCATGGGACTTTATTTTTATCTCTACTTTTCCTTTACTACAAATCTTTCCTGTGACCTAGTTCTTCCTTTGTTTCTGAATAGAAGTTAGAAAAACCCCATTCCTTTTCTGGACACTCTTTATATCACTTTAAAACTCAATACTTACTCTCAGTTCATTAACAAAAATACCAATTCCAGGAAATAACATGAACTCTAAATTTGACTTAAATGTTAGCTTCACCTCTTCCATCACCCCACCCAGTTTGGGCTTAAAGTAGGGAAAGGGAAACATGTCCAAATTCTCTCACTCTCCACCAAGCTTTTCACCCACCTCTCCTAGCCTGATAATTATGGTTTCGGATCTGTCTGGGCTTGGAAAATGGGAAAGGAAGACAGGAAATGGAAGCAAGAGAGCTATGACTTAAGGATACCATCATCAACTGGCACTGTGCTCTCCCTAAATCTCCAATTCTCAAACCCTTTCAACCACTGACATGAGTGAGAGATTCACCACTTACTTTTTTTTAACTAAACGTTTTAAAAAATTTTCTTTACATTTAGTTAAAGTTACAATTACAATTGTAATTTTCTTACATGTATAGATTGCATAGTGGCAAGGTCAGGGTTTTGGGGGTGTCCATCACCCAAAAAACATACATTGTACCCACTCAATAATTTCTCATTATCCACCCTTTTCCAACCCCCTCATCCTGAGTCTTCATTGTCTACCAATCCACATTCTTTGTCCATATGTACTTATTATTTAGCTCTCACTTACAAGTAAGAACATTCAGTGTTTATCTTTTCATGTCTGACTTAGTTCACTTAAGATAATAGCCTCCAGTTCCATCCATGTTGATGCAAAAGACATTATTTCATTCTTTTTCATGGCTGAATAGCATCACCACTTACTTTTGAAAACACACTTTCAGCCAGGCACGGTGGCTCATGCATGTAATCCCAGCACTTTGGGAGGCTGAGGCTGGCGGATCACGAGGTCAGGAGATCGAGACTATCCTGGCTAACACAGTGAAACCCCCGTCTCTACTAAAAATATAAAAAAATTAGCCAGGCATGGTGGTGGGCGCCTGTAGTCCCAGCTACTCGGGAGGCTGAGGCAGGAGAATGGCGTGAACCCGGGAGGCGGAGCTTGCAGTGAGCCGAGATTGCGCCACTGCACTCCAGCCTAGGTGACAGAGCGAGATTCCATCTCAAAAATAGTGTGTTTGTTGGGGGAGCACCTCCTCATTGTGGCTGAATGTGCCTAGCAAAAACTTCCATTCTAACAGCAGTTTACAAGACATTTTATTTATATCATAGCTTAAATATATATAACAGTACAGAAAAAAAATTAAGTGTGTCAAATAAGAAAAATATTGAATAGGCAGGGCGCGGTGGCTCAAGCCTGTAATCCCAGCACTTTGGGAGGCCGAGACGGGCGGATCACGAGGTCAGGAGATCGAGACCATCCTGGCTAACACAGTGAAACCCCGTCTCTACTAAAAAAATACAAAAATCTAGCCGGGCGAGGTGGCGGGCGCCTGCAGTCCCAGCTACTCCGGAGGCTGAGGCAGGAGAATGGCGTAAACCCAGGAGGCGGAGCTTGCAATGAGCTGAGATCCGGCCACTGCACTCCAGCCTGGGCGACAGAGCGAGACTCCGTCTCAAAAAAAAAAAAAAAAGAAAAAAAGAAAAATATTGAATAAAAACTATTGTAAACATTTATCTGCCTGAACACTAAAGGGTTGTGTTCTATCAAAAAGAACGTTGTCCCATTTTTGCCTAGCGTTAACCATTGTGAAACACAGAGAGAAGTCCAAGGGGTAGCCAGGCTCTGCTGCAGTCAAGAGTCTGAGACAACCAGTTCTAGAGCTCTGTAGACACAATGCCCACTGGACCAACCCAGCCCTGTGTTACAGAGCTCACATGATCCAGCACCAGACCTGGCCTTGCAGCTTTGGATCATGTAGCCTTTTCTAGAGTGAGATTCACTGCAGTGTTTATATGAGCTCCCAGGCAGGGCATCAGAATGACTATGCGTCCAACTATGTTATGTTCCAGTTTTTTTCTTGAAGCTTAAGCAAAGTTTTAACTGTGTCCTGGAAAGCTAATTTGTAAAAGCTATGCTCTTTCAAAAGACAGTTTCTACAATTGCAGCTCCCATGACTCTAAAGCTTTAGACTGGGCATTCCTGCTAGGTTGTTATTTGATTTAGCAAGAGCTTTAACTTTATAGCAGTCTATTATAAACAGCTGTGGTTAGATGCTGTGAGAAGTTAAAATGAGTCACTTGGGATATAAACTGTCTGTCCCTTGAAAGTAAATTCAAAAGGACTCTGTCTCAACAGAGGATGCCTAGAGAAGTGTAAGAAAGGCTTAAAATCATTTGACTTAATTGCTTGGAATTGTGTAAAAATAAAATATCTATGTGTCCATTGTTTTCCGTATCAGACAACATCTGGTTTGTGATGACTGATGGGTTAGGGTTAGGGTCCATTTGCATGAGTAGCAGTCAGTGCTGGGTGTAGGCTGGGGAGTCTAAGTTCTCCTCCCCCAGTAGGCTACACCAGCTTATCCCCCAGTAGGCTATACCTCTTATCCCCCAGTAGGCTACACCAGCTCCTTTTCATGATGGTTTAGGGCAGCCTCACTAGAAGGCAAAAGTGGAAGCGACAAGTGTTTTGAGGCCCAGGCTCTGGAACCATGCAACATCACTTCTGCCACATTCTTTTGATCAAAGCAACTCTCAAATCAGGCTAGATTCAGGGAGTGTAGAAATAAATTCCATTTCTTTTTTTTTTTTTTTTTTTTTGAGACGGAGTTTCACTCTGTCGCCCAGGCTGGAGTGCAGTGGCGCGATCTCGGCTCACTGCAAGCTCCACCTCCCGGGTTCACGCCATTCTCCTGCCTCAGCCTCCCCAGTAGCTCGGACTACAGGCGCCCGCCACCACGCCCGCTAATTTTTTTGTATGTTTAGTAGAGATGGGGTTTCACCATGCTCACCAGGATGGTCTCGATCTCCTGACCTCGTGATCCGCCCGCCTCGGCCTCCCAAATGCTGGGATTACAGGCGTGAGCCACCGCGCCCAGCCTAATAAATTCCATTTCTTTCTTTCTTTTTTTTTTTTTTTTGAGACAGAGTCTTGCTCTGTCACCCAGGCTGGAGTGCAGTGGCCGGATCTCAGCTCACTGCAAGCTCTGCCTCCCGGGTTTAAGCCATTCTCCTGACTCAGCCTCCCAAGTAGCTGGGACTACAGGTGCCCGCCACCTTGCCCGGCTAGTTTTTTGTTGTTGTTGTTGTTGTTGTTGTTGTTGTTGTTTTTGAGACGGAGTCTTGCTCTGTCGCCCAGGCTGGAGTGCAGTGGCCCGGATCTCAGCCTCAGCTCACTGCAAGCTCCGCCTCCCGGGTTCGCGCCATTCTCCTGCCTCAGCCTCCCGAGCAGCTGGGAGTACAGGCGCCTGCCACCTCACCCGGCTAGTTTTTTGTACTTTTTAGTAGAGACGGGGTTTCACCGTGTTAGCCAGGATGGTCTCGATCTCCTGACCTCGTGATCCGCCCGTCTCGGCCTCCCAAAGTGCTGGGATTACAGGCTTGAGCCACTGCGCCCGGCTAAATTCCATTTCTTGATGGGAAGAGCTGCAAAGTCACATTGCAAAGGAGTGTGCACATTGAGTGGGAGGAATCTGTGACCATTAAACAATCTACCATAGTATCATCATTTTCATTATCATCATCATCATTATCACCACCACCACCACCACTATCTCTGTTTTGTAGATAGCTGGCTGAAACTTAAAGAGGAACTTGCCCAAGATTAAATGACTAGGGAATAACAGACCAAGAAGGGTACACACACACACACACAACACTCCCCTGTATATCTAGTCACCTATTGTCTTATATAGCGTGCCTGATAATAAAGGTAAATGCTGAGGAGGACACAATTTGAAATCCAGCAATCACTCCTTACTAATGCTACTGCAAGACTGTCCTATATTGACTTTCGGGGATCAGAGTGTTCCCTGCCCTTCTCCTTTTCTCTCTCTTTTCTCACATCCTTACCTGCTAGTGTAAGGGGTCTGACTTTGGAAGTTTGTATACTTGGGCCAGTACTTGACCTCAAAACTCTGTGGTGCTCTCTCTCTTCTACCTCCCAACCCTGAGCAGTAAATGAATTAACACATATCATAGGCTTAGAGTAGTGCCTGAACGATAGTAAAATAGTGTTTAATTAATGTTAGCTGCCATTGTTGTTGTCACCTTTATAAATAGTATTATGTGAATTGCATGTCTTCACAAGACCAAAATCAGCAGAACAGGAAACTTGTCTATGGTATGAGTCAGGAAATAACTTGATCAATTGTTCTCCAAGTATGGACCTTAGTCTCAGAACTTCTTAGAAATGCAACCACTTGGGCCCTTCTCTAGACCTAATGAATCAGAAGCTGGGGCTCTGTGTCAGAGAAACCTGGCTTAAATCCCAGTGATGATATCTACTAGTTACTCAAGTCCCACTCATTTCTTCTTTAACATAAGGATAGTTATGGGTACTCACTCTCCCTCATAAGACAAGATTAAATTCTGATTAAGTAAAGTGTTTTCGAGCACTGGCTAGGCCTGACATGGTGGTTTACGCCTATAATTCCAGCACTTTGGGAGGCCGAGGCAAGCAGATCACTCGAGCCCAGGAGTTTGAGACCAGCCTGGGCAATAGGGCAAAACTCTGTCTCTACAAGAAAAAAAAAAAACTACCCAGACATAGTAGTTCATGCCTGTGATCCCAGCTACTGGGAGGGATAAGGCGGAAGGATCACTTGAGCCCAGGAGGCCAGGGCTGCAGTGAACTGTGATCATCCCACTGCACTCCAGCCTGGATGACAGAATGAGACCCTGTTTCAAAACAAACAAACAAACAAACAAAAAACAAAGAAGAACACTGACTACACATGATAAATATTCAATAGTTTTAGCTATTAATACTAGCTTCTCCTTGTTTCTGTTTCATCATTCCTACCTTGCCTTCTTCACAGGGTGGTAAAAAGCAGATGAGTCAACATATTATGTGAAAATACTTTGACAGGGATAAAATGCTGTACATGCATTAGAAATGTTACTGGCTGGTTCTGATACTACTAAATATCTCTAAATCTTTCCCTGCCCACCCACCCTCGCTCTGGCCTGGGAGAAGGATTGCATTTCCTCAGTTCATGAATAGCCATTGTGGTACTGGTCTGGGCTTTCACAGTTTTGTGTTTCCTTCTATTTGGCCTTCAAAGAGATCACAGCCCAGTGTGAGTCTCCAAATAAATGAGGAGGCAAATGCAGAAAACACCCCACTTCCCTCCACCCCCTGCAAGTCTGGGGTTACCTCCTATATTGGGTCACTTAAATTATGCAGGGGAGACACCCCACCACTGTTCTGTGGCCAGAACTAAAGATGGGAAAAAAATTCCCCTTCACCGAGGCAAATGCCTGGAGGCAGGAGGGCAAAGAAGTAGGAGGGGGTGGGGAAGCAAACCATCCTCTGATCACTCATCATGACTCCTGGATTGACTAGTGTGAATGGATACAATATAAACAGACTCTGAGACTGACGCTACAAAAAAGGCCACTTGGGGAGTAACATATTGTGGGGAGGATATGTTTCTAAAGACCTTAAATTATAATTAAAATCATTCAAGCCTAATTCTAACATGGACTACAGTTTTCTTAATTTGCCAGTTAAAGTGGATTACCATGTGCCAATAGCATAAAGATGGTCTACAATTCACTGGACCCCACCAGCCTGACAATCTCAAGGATTTTTATTCTGTTTCATTTTCTTTTAGTGACGGGTGATTTGCATTGGTTTCCATTTTGTGCACAAAAAGACCACATTGCTATTTTGTGAACATATACAGTTAACCCTTGAACAACATGGTTTTGAACTGTGCGGGTCCTCTTGTACGGGGCTTCCTTTCAACCAAATGCAAATGGAAAATACATTATTGGTGGAATTTGGTATACAGAGGTATACTCAGGTATACAGAGGATGGACTTTTGTATATGCAGGTTTTGCAAGGCCAACTACTTAACTTGAGTATGTGGAGATTTGGTTATACTTAAGGGTCCTGGAGTCACTCCACCCCCATACAGGGGGATGACTGTATAATCATATGCACATAAAATACAACCATGAACAGAACACATGCATTGAAATGGGCCCTTTAACCTGACGGTATTTCTCTGGCACATTGGTCTCCCTGGGCAGATGAGTTCTACATTAGATGAGAGTTGATGCAGTGGGGACAGAGAATGGCAATGGGAAAGCAAAAGGAGATCAAAAGAGAAGCCAGGACATGCTGATTGAGAGCGGAAGCTTGTGGTGCTTACCGTTGGTTATACATACATCAGAATCACCTGGGAAGCTTTTGAACGATACACATTCTAAGATTCCACCTCAGACCTGTACCAGGATTTACTGAAGTAAGACCTCAGCACCTGTAGTGTGAAAATCTGCCAGAGTGGTTCTAATGTGCAATCAGGTTTGCAATCCATTGGAGAATAACTGAATAATCAGCCTGTTAAGAAAAACACTAAAGCAGAAAAAGGGAGGAAGTGTTGTTGGGGATATACAACCTAAATCTCATCACAAGGACATCAGACATATTCAGATGGAGGAAGATGCTATGGAAATAACCAACCTGTATCATTCGAAAAGGCCAATGTCAGAATGGTCATTTTAAAAGACTGAGGAATTGTTCCACATTAAAGAAGATTAAGAGGCCAGGTGCAATGGCTCACACCTGTAATACTAGCACTTTGGGAGGGTGAGGCAGGAGGATCACAGGAGCCCAGGAGTTTGAGACTAGCCTGGGCAACATGGGGAGATCCCATCTCTATAAAATAAATAATTTTAAAAATTTAAAAAGAAGTGTAAGACACTGACAACTAAATGTAATGCAGGATCCTGGGGACTGGATCTAGAGAGAAAACAAGCAAAAAAAGGATATTATTGAGATCATTGACAAAATTGAAATATAGACTGTGGATTTAAGTATTACATCCATTTTGAATTTCCTGAATTTGATAACTTTATTGAGATTGCACACTTAATTCAGGATATACGCAACCTATTCCCTCCACCATAATTTCTGTGGGTGACCGTTGTTTCCTTTTCTTTAAAGCCAATGTTATCATAAGCCATGCTTTGTCTACTATCCTAGGGTTTGATAATAAATGTTTGCTAGTTCCTAAATCCATAGCGTACAGCAGCTACACCCATACAGACTGCCCCATTGCAAGCATTACTGCCTCAACTGGGTTCATCTGGGAGTAGCCTCCTTCCAAGGGTGGGGTGGCAGGAACTGTGGTGTGAAAGAAGATGCAGGAGAAGTGCCTGAGTGAAAGAGTGGCTCACTTGGACTCACATCTGGTTGTAAGTTATTTGACTGTTTGTAGTTACAAAGCTATAACAAAAGCTATGTAAAGCCCATTTCCTTCATATTAAAACAAAATAAAAAGTAGGGGAGGGGAAGAGGCTGATAAATGGGTGTGGGAAAAAAAAAAATACCAGGAAACCTTAGAGATGTGTTCTAGAGAGACAGTGGAGCCTGCTGTTAGAGATGTAACTGGCACTCCCACCCCTCCCTTGCAGTATTTTAAAAAATCTTGGCTGGTCCAACAGACTGAGCAGCTGTTAAATGTCTTTGAGTGTTGATCTACTGAAGTTTCTTGGGTGTGATTTTAGGTACGAGATTGGAGGCAATGATAATTTATTGTCATTTGGATGTTCTCAGAAAGAGGAGTTCTCAGCCATGAACTTTGTCATTCTAATTTTACTGAGTGCTCAGCATTCATTATTTATTTATTTATTTATTTATTTATTTATTTATTTATTTATTTATTTTTTGAGACGGAGTCTCGCTCTGTCGCCCAGGCTGGAGTGCAGTGGCTGGATCTCAGCTCACTGCAAGCTCTGCCTTCCGGGTTTACGCCATTCTCCTGCCTCAGCCTCCCGAGTAGCTGGGACTACAGGCGCCTGCCACCTCGCCCGGCTAGTTTTTTGTATTTTAGTAGAGACAGGGTTTCACCGTGTTAGCCAGGATGGTCTCGATCTCCTGACCTTGTGATCCGCCCGTCTCGGCCTCCCAAAGTGCTGGGATTACAGGCTTGAGCCACCGCGCCCGGCCCATTATTTATTTTAATGTTATTCATAGAATATTATTACTATTAATAATCATAGAACTTAATATTTATTGAGCCCTTTAGACAGGAACTGGACTATACATGTGACATGTACCTTCTCATTTAATCCTTGCAACTGCCCTCTCCTAATGCTTCTATTATTCCCATTTTCCTGGACACCTATGATCTAGGAAATTTAGCTAGAAAAAGTCCTTGAAAAATAAGTATCTCAGACTGTCTCTCTAAGCACAAAATAGGATGGTCATGGTTTTTGGTTTTAAACTACTTATCAAAATAACATTTCTCTACATTTTAATGCATCTCTTTTTAAATGCATGACACCTGCTGCAGGTTAAAATTGTATTCCCTTTTACCAGAATTTACTATTGAGCCCATTCGAAGTAAAACTCAGAAAAGGATTTGTCATCTTGTAGTTGTTTTTAATTGACACATTTCCCTGATTGCTATGCTTTCTTCTAATAAATATCTAGGGGAAAGCCTGTAGTGAGATTTGCATAACATAACCTCCTAGGAGGAAAGGTATCAAACTGGCCTTTTGTCTAACATGTATTAAGTTTGCTACAGGTTGATCCTTTTTGCTCAAGTATTCACAGTTAATTTTTTTTTTTTTTTTTTTTTGAGATGGAATCTCACTCTGTCGCCCAGGCTGGAGTGCAGTGGCGCGATCTCACTTAGTTTTTAATGAGGAGTTATATATATCAAAATATGCATATTATATATTATAAAGGTTCACCAATTCACTTAAATAATACATTCTAAAATTGTCCTTCTAAGTCATCTGTGTAGTTTTTTTATAAGCAAAGAACTCAGTAAAATTTACGAAAAAAATTTAAAACCAAGATCTCATTAACTCTCCCGAATGTAAAATGATATCGAGTACAGGGTTTAGGGTATAATCTGAGACCTTTGTTCAGAATTTGAATAGCTCCTTCTCATGAACTAGTACTGGAGGGCCTATTAAAATGCAGAGGGCTCCATTACTGAGCTCCATCCCCAGCATTTCTGATTCCTAGGTCTGTGGTGAGGCCGGTAAGTTTACATTTCTAGCAAGTTCTCAGATAATGATAATTTGAGAGCTACACTTTGAGAACTACTGTTCTAATGGGTACTCCTCCCTCCTCCTTCTCCTTGTCCTCCTTTCATCTTCCCTCTCATTCTTCACTTTCCCCACCTTTTTCTCTTTGTCTTCAGAATCAATCTTTTCTTCTTTTTCATTCCTTTGTTCTTCCCTCTTTTTTCTCTTCTCTTTCTGCTCTTCCCTTCCAGGGTAGGATTTAAGATTCTAAACATTCATGCTAAACATGGTCCAGCAGGACCATGTTTAGAAGGACTTGTTTGGGATATTTATTCGTGTATCAATATTTACTAAGTTGACATGAAGATTCAACAAATGTTGGTTGAGACTCTATGCCAATCCCTGTGCAAGAAAAGCAGGACAGACAAAGATTCTGCTCTAACAGAATCCTCCATATGACCAGGAAAGGCAGACAGCACACAAATACATAAATAATTAGATTATTACCAAGAGTCATTGTTCTGAATTAAACAAATGGCCACTGAGATGAAGAATAATAAAGAGATAATTTTTCCTTGTGAGATCAGAAAGGGACTGGCCCCTTAGAGGTGTGTTTAAGCTGAAACCCAAAGGACGAGAGAAAGATTGCCAAGCAGAGAGCCTGGGGAGGAGTGGCTGAAGAAGAGAAAGTGACAGGCACAAGGGCTCTAGAGCAAGTCAGTTCCACAGGCAGGGGAGGGGGAGCAGAGCCTCCAAAACCTATACCAGAGCCTGGCACACAATAGGTGGCTAGTCAGTGTTCGTTGAATGAAAGTAAATGAATTATCAGACCCAAGCAAGTGGAGAATAGGAGGCAAGCAGGAGGGAGGAAAGAAATGGGTAGAGGCAAGGTAATGAGGGGCCAGGGTAAGGACCATGATCGTTTAGGTCATGGGTGAGGGAAGTGTGGATTAGCTTAACCAGTCTACTCTGCCTTCCCCTCATCCATCCAACACCACTGGCCCCTCATCCCCATGTCCAGTTCAAACCCCTGTCCAAAGTAATGGTTCTCAAACAGTGGCTCACAGACCCCCTGATGATCCATTATATTATTCAACATCTGTGTTCATAATGTGACAAGATTCGTGCTTTTAGCCATGAATTCATAATCAATATATATTTTTTGAGACAGGGTTTTCACTGTTACCCAGGCTGGAGTGCAGTGGCACAATCTGGGTTCACTGCAACCTCTGCCTCCTGAGGTTAAGCAATCCTGCTGCAGCCTCCTGAGTAGCTGGGATTACGGGCACACACCACCGCACCCAGCGCTAATTTTTCTATTTTTTGTAGAGACAGGGTTTCTCTGTCTTATCCAGCCTGGTCTCAAACTCCCGGACTCAAGTGATCTACCTGCCTCAGCCTCCCAAAGTGCTATGATTACAGGTGTGAGCCACCGTACCCAGCCAATTAATGATGTTTTTAAATGGCTATGACTTTTTTTTTTTTAAGACAGCTGTTTGTTCACTCATGTCTAATCAAAAGCAGCCCCACCCTTCCCATGTAGTCTGGGAAAGGTTTCCTGGTGGCAAGGAGAAAAGCTTGTCCCCTGAAATGCTACAGAGTGGCTGATTCCAAATTTCTGGAATGCAACTTCTAATTCAAATACCGTCCTGATGTAGTACAAGTAGGCTCAAGAGAAGTTGAGAAATTCCAAACAAAGATGAGAACAAAAACCAAAACGAACCAATTTATTTGTACTTTGTCCAGTAGTTTCAAATAAACTCCTCATAGAAAAGATGATATCTAGAAGCTTTTCTCAGTCTTGTACTTCCTTGAATCTATTATAGTTTTCTCGAATTTCTCATGTTAAATTATGTCCTTTTAAAAGGAAAAATGTAATCGCTAAAAGCCTGAGTTTAAACTCTTCCTCTTGTTTCATAGTATGTTCATTTTTATGGGTTATTTAGGACTCACTAATCAGTTGGGAGCTCTGCTGTCAGCCTTAAGGTTCTCCAAAAAAAGAAGTAATAGTTATACACCTTTGAAAAAGAGATGCCTATGACTATTGGTCCTTTCCTTCATGTATTGCTATGATTCGTCATAAACATTGAAGGTAATAAAATAGATAAAAGACATATGATTCTAAATGTGCATGTCCCTCTTTGATAGGTCAAAAAGAAATTAATTGTATTTAATCATTTCTATTTTTCCTAATTCCTATTCCTAAGGACATTATTAGCAGATCACTGTTTTTTCTGTTTCTTAATTTTTTATATACTTTTAAAATTAATTTTGTTTCAGTGGAGATGCATATTTGGTACAGATCACTATTAATAGCATAGAATTTGGAAGCATCTAAACTGTTATGGTGATAATATTTTCTTATTGCCCTCTTTAATTTGTACTCCTCAGATTTTGCCTTTTTGGTACATTTGCTTTCATGATAAGGAAAGATTTTTTTCTTTTTTTTTTTTTTGAGACGGAGGCTTGCTCTGTCACCCGGGCTGGAGTGCAGTGGCCGGATCTCAGCTCACCGCAAGCTCCGCCTCCCGGGTCTACGCCATTCTCCTGCCTCCCAAGTAGCTGGGACTACAGGCGCCCGCCACCTCGCCCGGCTAGTTTTTTGTATTTTTTAATAGAGACGGGGTTTCACCGTGTTCGCCAGGATGGTCTCCATCTCCTGACCTCGTGATCCGCCCGTCTCGGCCTCCCATAGTGCTGGGATTACAGGCTTGAGCCACCGCGCCCAGCTAGATTGTTAAAAGGTATATTGAAAATGAAATGTAGCTTTAAAAGTAACTGATAGGGTAATAACAGTATGTTAGTGACATGTAGCATGGTTTTTGAAAAGTGTTTGGGAAAGCTTGGAGGAGATAGGATATATTGAAGACTTCCACAAATGACAGAAGGGTATTTAACGTATTTAAGTGGGAAGATCCCAAATCTGAGGGCTAACCTGTGAGAATATTTAAAACCCCAATGGAAAGGACAGATAGAAAGATGAGTATATTACTAGGCAAAGTGACACTTGTATAGCACATTAAAGTTTGCAAAGGTACTGTAATGTAGGTGTGATATTATTTATTCATAATAGCTGTGTGGTGTATTTAGAGTAGGTATTACTCCAGTGTTACAGGTGAGGAAACCACATTGTTATCTGAATACAGCAAGAGAAGAAAAACATAATGTTGCAAAGGAATAAAACAGGGAAAAGACTCCTGTAAAGGTTGAGGGCAGCCAGAGTCTGTAAGAAGGCTTTCAGTATCTGTGGAGAGCAGGAGGGGACCCCTGCCACTGATGAGGCTGACAGGTATGCCAGGCTCTGCAGAGCCACTGAACTTGGGCACAAAATACAGAGTATAAAGTTCTTTACTCTGCAGGTGACCTAGGCAGAGAAATAGGAAGTTTTTTTTTGTTCCCAGAAATACACAGATGTTCTAGGTTTGACCTTCTTTGAGTGTTTATTAACTTGAAAGGATTTGAGATCTTTGGTCTGGCTGTAGATTAAAAGTCCATAGAATCTCTCGAGGGGAAGAAACTTCATTTTTTCATTAACAAGTATTTTTAAAAGCATGTTTTCTAAAAGAATTGAAACAGGCCGGGCACGGTGGCTCACGCCTGTAATTCCAGCACTTTGGGAGGCCGAGGCAGGTTGATCACTTGAGGTCAGGAGTTCGAGGCCAGCCTGGTCAACATGGTGAAACCCTGTCGCTATTAAAAATACAAAAAAAAAAAAAAAAAAAAAAAAAAAAAAAAGCTGGGTGTGGTGGCACACACCTGTAAACCCAGCTACACGGGAGGCTGAGGTTCAAGAATTGCTTGAACCCAGGAGGCAGAGGTTGCAGTGAGCTGAAATCGTGTCACTGCACTCCAACCTGGGTGACAGTGTAAGACTCTGACTCAAAAGTAAATAAATAAATAGAATTGAAACAATTTTCACTTTTTTCTTTTTTTCTTGTTTTAACTTTCCTCAAAGTAGACACAATAGATACAGTAGACAATCACATAGCTTTATCTATAGCCTATTTGAAAAAGAAAGGAATATGCCATCCTTCCCACTGATTTAAAAATTAGAATGTGGAATCTCATTTCTTCTGGCAGTTGTTAGGGATGGTACTCCAAAAAAGCAATCAAAAATCATAAAACTTGTTGCAATATTTTGCTGTTGTCACTTATGTACAATTAAATATTTTCGTTCTTTAGTTATTGGGAACTTTTCTGAAATCAGTTTTCAGATACACGTTTGGGGACTGACGCAGTTGCTAAAGGGCATACAGTTAGTGCTGAACATTGAGTAAATGCCTTTTTTTTTTTTTTTTTAACTTGTGGAGAGCTGACTATTGACAGTAGTTTTCACAAATGAGAGTTTACATGGCTTTCTTCTTTTGGTTGGACAATTAGGGATGAAACGGCTTTAACTACTAGATGATAAAACTGTTCACTGTGGGTTGAACATTTGGTAATGATTATATTTGTCGTTAGCACTATTTCCATAAGATTTAGGGAGGATACAAACCTATACAAGAGAAAAGGGAAAGTGATTGGGAGAAAAGAATGGTCAAGCTGACAATCCTTTTGGGGTCTTTTTCTCTTGCTAGTGTCAGGGGATGCCACCGGGACAAATGAATGCTTTGAAGTGAAAAGGGCAAAAGCACTCTAATAAAAGGCTTCAGGAAAGAGTGCAGGCGACCTGGGGAAATATGCTGCGGTCAAGTTTAATCCTGGGAAAAGCGGTCCCGGAGAAAGCAGATGAGGAAGATAGGAAGGAAGATAGGGAGGGGGAGACTCTGGGTGTGGAGGGAGGAAGGGGGCGGGGGTGGGGGCCTGGAAAGTGAGAGGGAGCAAGCACTAATTGTGGCTAAGGCGACTGGGTCGAGGACCACAGAGTGGGGAAAAGGGAGAGTCCAGGAGTAGGAGGAGGCAGAGCCCGGCAGAGCTGGACCGGACCCCTAGGCGGGAAGGTAGCGGCGCGGGGCAGCGGGGGCAGCTTGGCCCACATCGGGCCCCTTGGCAGCCTCAGGCGTTGGCTCCTCGGGGCTCCCTCCCTCGCGGGCGCATTGTTCCTTTGCCGGGAGACGAGGAAATTGCCTTTTGATTGCGGAAGTCAGCGGACGGGGCTGGGGCGAGGCAGCGCGGGTCAGAATGGCAGCGTGGGAAGGGCGGCTCGCTCCCTGTCCCCACCGCCTCTCGCGTCCGCAGCCCGCCCGGGGCGGCAGGAGCAGCAGCAGCAGCGGTGGCCGCAGTGTCCCCTGCACGTCGCCAGGCCCGAGGGAAGCGCTCTGCGCCCGTGGGGCGCGCTGAGCGCGCGCAACAGGTGACCCCCAGCCCCAGCCCTCGGGTCGCCCCAAGTCCAACCCCCTCGGTCTCGTCTGGATCTTAACTACTGAGCGCAATGCTGAGCCATGGAGCCGGGTTGGCCTTGTGGATCGCACTGAGCCTGCTGCAGGTGAGTGGCCCGAGAAGGGGTCAGAGCTGATGCGCCCCCTCCCCGCCGAAAATCAAATTCCCACTCCACTTTCTCGTCTATCAGGTTGTGTTTTGGAGAGGGAGGTGGCAAAATTTCTTCTTCTGCCTTGGGAAGAATGATCCTCTGGTGAGCCCCCAACCCAGAATGACAGCTTATCCTGCTGTCAAAGCAAAAAGCCACCTTCTCTCTCCAGCTGCTCTCAAGGGACAGCAGCTAGGGAGAAAGTTGCCATCCACCTCCCCCGCAAGCCTTTTCTCTGGCCGGAGGGCAAAGGGACTAGCTGAGGCTAGGGACAAAGGATAAGTAGAAGGGAAAGGGCAGCTTGAGGATCTTGCTGTGGACACGTCCCTGGGCAGTCCAGACCTTGGACTTAAACTGTTGTGTCTGATTCCTTTGCAGACTGGACTGGCGGAGCCAGAGAGATGTAACTTCACCCTGGCGGAGTCCAAGGCCTCCAGCCATTCCGTTTCTATCCAGTGGAGAATTTTGGGCTCACCCTGTAACTTTAACCTCACCTATAGCAGTGATACCCTGGGGGCCGCGTCGTGCCCTCCCTTTCGGTTAGACAACACCACATACGGATGTAACCTACAAGATTTACAAGCAGGAACCATCTATAACTTCAGGATTGTTTCTCTGGATGGAGAAGAGAGAACTGTGGTCTTACAAACAGGTAAAGGATGACAGGTGCAATTGGATGGCCAAGCTACTGGGGGTTGGGCCCTGCCTTTTCAAGCTGGTGTTTCATTTGAGTTCCAGGGATACAAAAAATGAAGGTAAAAAATACCTGTGAAGATAAATATTGACAGAAATGTCTGGTTTCCTCAGATCTAGCCAGAAGCAGCTTGGTGGACTTTCAGAGACTCCCTTAGTGCTGAAAACAGCCAACTAGCCACTGAAAGGGTTGGGGTGGGGTGCGGGGTGGTCAGCAAAGAGAAACTTGGGGCTGTGGAGGGAATTTGTTAAAGTGATGTGGTTTACGCTTCCATTGCATTAAATTGTCAAACCCGGGAATAATTTTCAGTAAATGTTTTTAGAATAAATAATAAAAGTACAATTTTAGGGATATGCCTTTCCTCAACTTAGTTTTACTTTTAGAACTGTACATAAAATCTGCAGGAATAGAATGAAGCCATTCATCAGGGAAAATTAGAAAAGTCTCATGAAATGAGGATATGAAAATTGTTTTGTATCTCTTGAGTAATAACCCAAACAGCATAGTATCAGAGAATGTCCTTTGATTACTTTACAGCAATTATTTTCCTTACACTTTTGCTGAATCCCTCCATGTGGATATGTTCAGAGTTTGCCTTTCTTGCCTCAGTTTTCTTATCTGTAAAATGGGAGTGTTAGACTGGGTCATTCAAGTTCAAGTTCTTACCAAGTGCTCGACACTTAGGTATGGACTGTCATGTACATTACCTCATTTAATCCTCAGAGCTACCCTCAGACGTGCTCTAAATTCTTTAACAATTTTCATGTTTTCTGAATTCATTAGTCTTCATTATCTCTATTTGTTGCAACAGTGAATACTTGCTTTCATCCAGAAATTCAAATTTAAGTTAAAAATTTTAAAGTCAAATTTAGAAGTGTGTTGCCCTTACTGTTCTTTCACATTTCAACCTGAAACAGGATCATTTCTTTTGCTGCAGTTCTTTAAAGAGGTGTTAGAAGTTTCAGCTCTAAAGCCAGGTGCAGGAGTTTCGGAGAATTTAACTGGGCTCATGTAGTAAGTCAGCTAGATATTAATTATCTTATTTTTTCAAAGAAAAAAATCAAAGTGCCCCATTACATCACTTAACTTACTTCAGATGAAACTTTTGGATAATATCTGAGATTTGCAGCAACTTAAGTTGAAAAGAAAAATCACTTGTTAAGAATCTGGTGGTTTCTCTGACCAGGCACAGTGGCTCATGCCTGTAATCGCAGCACTTTGGGAGGCCATGGCAGGTGGATCTTGAGGTCAGGAGTTCAAGACCACCCTGGCCAACATAGCAAAACTGCGTCTCTACTAAAAATAAAACAAATAAATAAATAAATAAATTAGCCGGGCATGGTGGCAGGGGCCTGTAATCCCAGCTACTTGGGAGGCTGAGGCAGAGAATTGCTTGAACCTGGGAGGCAGAGAGGCCAGATGTTCCACTGCACTCCAGCCTGGGCAACAGAGGATACTCTGTCTAAAAAAAAAAAGAAAGAAAGAAAAGAAAAATGAATCTGGTGGTTTCTAATATGAAATCGGAGAGCCTGAAATAGACCACATAATTAGAACATTTTACAAAAGTTGAAAGGCTGGGTTTTTAGTCCAAATGTTGTTGGTTTCTTAATATTACAGGATAGTTCTTATAAATACTCATATTGCTAATACTGTGAAATACATAACATAGAACTTACAGATGTGTTAATTACATTTGGAAAGGCCTCTGGCCAACTAGTGTATGTGTTCAGTGGAGCAGAGCAATTTGTAAAAGCAGGCTGAGCTTTCAGAAGTTTGTTGGAGAAAAGATTAAGACCTTTAAGAAGCCAGAATATGGTTGTTTAAACCAGAGGATTTACTTTTTGGAGAAACAGTAATGGAAAAGGACTCACTGTGGGTGTTACTAGTTAGAATAGGCTTTGAGTTTAATTATGCAAGTAGGTGTTTCAAGTCCAGAGGCATTTCTGAAATGTAAGAAATACTTGCATTTTATTGACCATGTTGAGTAAAACAAGACTTCATTAGCATCCACAATGTGCTAGCATTCGGGGTTCTCGCCATTTTTCTTAAAGAGACACACTTTACTTGTCTACAGATATTATGAGCTTTGTGATAAATGTGAAGCATGAAAGTTGCAGGCGGTATTTGCATAATGATAAATTTCCCACACTTATTTGTATGATGGTTGTTTAGATTAAAATTACTTTTTTAATTAAGATATTTTAAAAATTGTTTCAAGGAGGAATTTTTTAGTTGGTTGTATTTGTCAGTAGTTCTTTCTACATTTTAAGGATATATGTGAATTGTTCACTTAGTTAATACAAAGTAGTAGTATTCCCCTATGTTGATTGCTGAGCTATAGAGATGAGATGCATAAATCATATTTTACTGTTATTAAAGCAATGCCAACTAGTATAATATTCAGACTCAGACAAACTTCAAACAAAAAAGTCATTGAAAATATCTGTGCTTTCTTTATTCTATTGTGCCTGTCTTATCAGTCTAAAACAAAATAGAATGAGAGCACGACATGATTTGGATAGAGGTATAGTAGTTGCTTAAATGATCTCTATATCATTCCAAGTGTGACTTGCCTGATTATTTTTCCTGAAAAACTGTCTAAAATAGCTTATTATTTTCAAGCCATGTAGACATGACCTTAAAGATAATTTTTATTTTTTTTTATTTTTTTGAGATGGGGTCTCACTCTGTCGCCCAGGCTGGAGTGCAGTGGCACGATCTTGGCTCACTGCAAGCTCCTGCCCCCAGGTTCATGCCATTCTCCTGCCTCAGCCTCCCTAGCAGCTGGGACTACAGGCACACGCCACCACGCCCAGCTCATTTTTTGTATTTTTAGTAGAGACGGAGTTTCACCGTGTTAGCCAGGATGGTCTTGATCTCCTGACCTCGTGATCCGCCCGCCTCGGCCTCTCAAAGTGCTGGGATTACAGGCATGAGCCACCGCGCCTGGCCAAGAATAAACAAAATTTAATTAAATGGGCAATATTTTAGCAATAGTCATTTTCCATTCCAGATTTAAAATCAGAATCGAAGAACATAATAGATTTAAACCCAGTTCAGTGCACATGTATCAAACATAATACTGCAGGGAACTATGGCAGGTAGTGATTAGTAAGCTTATAAAGATGACTAACAAAAAGTGGTTCCTGACCTTGTTGTCTCGTGCAGAGGTGAGAGATGGTTATGATGAAAGTGGCGACAGAGTTTTGTCTCATCTTTTCTGCATGAGGACTTTAGTCTGCCTCATGTATGCCATGCTTTTATAACCATAGAGGACAAGATATTTGGTAATTCTCAGGTTTATTTGGTCATTAAATGGTCAATGCAACAAGAATATCCTTTGAAAGCCAAATTATTTAGTGTGAACTCACCAGAAATCAGACAATGAACATACCAGATATGGAATAAGTTGGCTTTTTTTTGTTGTTGTTACTTCTTGTAGAGCTCTTCTTAAACTTGGCACTTTTGAAGACTGTACTCAGAGTCCAGAGCAGAGGTTGCAAACTGGCGGCCTCTAGAGATATCTAGATGTCTAAATAATAGCTGTGTTGTGTTTGGCTCACGTAGTGTTTGCGAAAATATGCAGATTATTTCACCAGCATTAAAAATTGAAAATTCACATTAAAACCCAAATGTATGGATTCTCTTAAAATTTTGGAAGATTTGGCAAAACTGTGCCTGAAACTCCCTAGAGCTGACTTGTGGCTTCTCCTTTTGGACATCAATTCACTGGAATACCAGTTCATTTATTTCCTTACCTGAATGCATTCTAAAGACATTTGAATTTGTGACTTCTACTTTGCGGTTTTCATTTGAAAATTTTAGGGAGCATTTATTTGTCTGGCAATAAGAAGTAGGTTTTCAGTACTTAAATGGCATCTAATCCATAGTAGGTGTTCCTTAAATACTGATTAAATGGATGGATAGATGGATGAATGGAAAGATGGATGAATGGTGGATCTGGGCATGGATGATGAGTAGAAGATATAGATAGATAGATAGACCAATATATAGATACAGATAAGTATGTAGATGTGAATGAATGAAATTAATATTTTAGTGAGAGAATGTACGTATACTAAAAATATGGTCTGTTCTCATTGGATTATGGGTAAATTACAGAGCCCAGGGAAGAGGTGTAGTGGTAGATAACTTTACCTGTAGAAATAATATTTTAACAGCATTTTCCCTCTTGTTAAATCAGTTTCAGCTACTTATTAATCAGCCTAGAAAAATAAAAAACAAAACCTCTCAGATGATTTTAATTATTTAAATATGACTAACTTATTTGTCTTTAATAAAAAACATTTTAGGAACTTTAATTGTTGAATCACGATATCAACTATTATTTCCACTTTGAAATGTTGCTTATTGTATTGGTTTATTAGGAGTGCCTTAACAAAATATCGCAGACTCTGCGTGGCTTAAACAACAGAAATTCATTTTCTCACAATCTTGGAGGCTAGAAGTCCAAGGCAAAGGTGTCTGCAGGTTTAGTTTCTTCTGAGGCCTCTCCTTGGCTTGCAGATGGCACCTTCTTGCATGTCCTCACATAGTGGTCCCTCTGTTTCTGTTGTCTGTCTGTTAATGTCTTCTCACAAGGACACTAGTCATATTGGCTTAGGGCCCACTCTAATGGCCCCATTTTAACTTAATCACCTCTTTAAAGGCCGTATCTCCACATATGGTCACATGCTGAGGTACTGGGGTTTAGGATTTCAACATATGAATTTGGTGGGGACACAATTCATCCCCTAATACTTTTATAGTTTTAAACATAAGCCATCATTTCTTAATAATATCTGTAGGTTACTGGCATTTGAAAGATCTTGCAGAGCTGGTAATGAAAACATATTTTTGGTTTCTACCCCACTTGGAAAGAATTAGAATTTAGAAGGAATAGAGCTGAGGGAATCTGCATTTTAAACAAATATAACAGTGAATCGATGCACACAAGTTCAAGAACTATTGACATAATTTTTCTATTATTTGTTGGCGTTAAGATTTTGATACGATTCTTCTTAATGCATGATCAAATCTATAATGCCTAGGAGTATTTATCTTTCCCTGGAAGAGAGGAGTACTCTCATATTTGTTTTGTGCTTCTTTAAAAATTTATTTTATTTTTTAAATTTTTTTCAGACAGGATCTTGCTGTGTTGCCCAGGCTGGAGTGCAGTGGCACAATCACAGCTCACTGCAGCCTTGGCCTCCTAGGCTCAGCAATTCTCCTGCTTCAGCCTCCTGAGTAGCTGGAACTACAGGCACCCAACACCACGCCCAGCTAGTTTTTAAAAATTATTTGTAGAGATGGGGTCTCCCTATGTTGCTCAGGCTGGTTTTGATCCTCTGTGCCCAGCCTGCTTTGTGCTTTTATAGCATATAAAAGACTGCCACATATTATGTTTAATTGGTAACAGTATAAAATACATATTATACTGACCATCTATAGCTTAATTTTATTCTCATGGCAACCCTGTGGAGGGCATATAGTGAAAGGGTAGGTTGCATAGAGACTAAGAGTTGAGTTTTGAAGGCAGACTGCCTCTACCGCTTACTAGCCATGTTATTTTGGTCAAGTTACTTAACCCTTCCAGGTCTGTTTCCAAACCTACAAAATGGGGATTGTATAATAATAATAACTCATGGGGTTGTTATGAAGTTTTCATTGGTTCAAACATCAAATCTAGAAAAGTTTTTGTCACGTATGAAGTGTGCAGTGAGTTTACTATTATTATTTCCAGGTTGGAGATGAGATTGGTCTTCATAAGAATTAACTGACAATGTTTACAAATTCACACAGCTAACATACAATAGAGTCAGAACTTGAACTCTTGTTTACTGGCTCCAACTCCAGTATTCTTTCCACTACTCTGCAAAAAGGATATTATTTGTAAGTTGGCATTAGTGTTTTCAAATTACCACGTTATTTTATTATTTTTCAAGTCAACTTTTAAAGAGGACCAAATACCTCATAAAATCTTTTAAATATATATATACTTAGCCTACACAAAAATGGAATAATGGTTAAATATGTTTTAGTGTGAAACAATTGTGAGTCACTATTGATCTTTGATTGTGTTGAACTTTTGGTGATGACTTCAAAGTATTTTGCAATCAGCTATTTACAGTCCATTTTTTCAGGAATTTTTTTTTTTTTTTTTTTTTTTTTTTTTTTGAGACGGAGTCTCGCTCTGTCACCCAGGCTGGAGTGCAGTGGCCAGATCTCAGCTCACTGCAAGCTCCGCTTCCCGGGTTCACGCCATTCTCCTGCCTCAGCCTCCCGAGTAGCTGGGACTACAGGCGCCGCCACCTCGCCCAGCTAGCTTTTTGTATTTTTAGTAGAGACGGGGTTTCATCGTGTTAGCCAGAGATGGTCTCGATCTCCTGACCTCGTGATCCACCCGTCTCGGCCTCCCAAAGTGCTGGGATTACAGGCTTGAGCCACCGCACCCGGCCCCATTTTTTCAGGAATTTTAAGGTCAAACTGAGCTACCTATATGGAATGAACCAGCCCAGTTATCTGAAATTGGTCTTCCTTTATGTGCCTAGAAATATTTCTCTATTAATCTGACTTCTGCTGGAAGGCATGGCATTTTACACATTAGCTAGGAAGAAATAAAATCTAATTTGTTGGACAGAATGACAAAACAAACAAAAAACAAATGTTTGCCTTCCATTCCTAGATGCCAGTTTGCTGGAATCCCCCTGGGAACAAAAGATAATATTATACTTTTCTGATTTTGTAGGAGAAACAAACCCTATTCTATATGTATGAATGTATATAAATTAAGATGCATATATACCCCTAAACATATAATATGAAACTAAAATGAACACAGTAGGTATATATCTAGGTTTGCAGGGATTTTTGTTTTTGATACTGTGTTTTCTTCCTTTTATATGGAAAAACTCAGTACCTAAAAAGGTAAAAAAGATAGTATAATGAACTACCATGTACTCATCACCTCCCTTCAATAATTACCAATTTATGACCAACCTTGTTTCATCTATATCCCCACCCGCTCCCCCACTGTGCATCATTTTGATACAATCCAAGTCCTGATTATTTCATTTCATTTGTAATTATTTCAGTCTACATCTCTGGGTGATAACCACAATATAATTATCACACCTAACATTAACAATAATGCCTTAATACCTACATGTCCAGGTTTGGAAGTACATATCAAGTGACAGCTCATGAATTTATACATAAGAAGGCTTTGGATAGCAATCTGATTAGAAGAGGGGGCCAGGGGACTTCTCTGTATATTGCATGTATATAGCATTTTAGATAATATTGAAAAAGCCTCAGTTATTGATATTAAAGAATTGGGCTGAAACTACTGAAGAATATCATGGGGATGAGGGTGCATTAGTCTCGTTAAGTTGTCTGGGTGCCCTCAGTGCTGACATGGTTCTCTAATATTCACTAAAAGTGAGCTTCGTCTCATTTTAGATCTAGTGTATACAGATGTTACATTAAATGCACAGCAACCTGATGTATTAGCATAATATAAGGCATCATCTTTAAAGTAAGCCAGAAAACTGACTATTGTCAAACAGCAACAATAACAAAGAAAAAGAAATTACCTCTCTGGAAATGTATTTAAGTAACTGGAGTTGTGCACAATTCTTTTCTATTTTGTTTTTCTTCTCATTTTCAAAAACCTGCACCAAAGGATGGTTTGGTTTTTTGCCCCATCCCCACCCTGATTTTTACAAGTAATCCTCCAATTATTTCACATGAATAGTGGATGTTTACTCCATTTTATGTAAAATGCTACATAAATGCAGTTCCAATCAAGTTTCCTAACCACTCTCCTTATATGTAACTAGATTAGTATCCCAATTTCTGTAAAGATGCTGTTCTTTGGTTGGAAGGCAGGGATAAAATCCAGTTTGAGAAGAACTCGAGTGCCTAGGAAGAAACTTAGACTTTATCCTGAAATAGAAATTCAGGAAAAATTTTTGATGCTTCAAGGGGAATGAGGATGATGGATGGGGCAGATGTACAAAGAGATTATTTGGCAATCATGGAGGAAAGAGAGAAAATAAGGAAGAGGCTGGGCGTGGTGGCTCACGCATGCAATCCCACCCAGCACTTTGGGAGGTTAAGGTGGGAGGATCATGTGAGCTCAGGAGTTTGAGACCAGCTGGGGCAACATGGTGAAACCCTATCTTTACAAAATAATACAAAAATTAGGCTAGGTGTGCTGGCTTATGCTTGTAATCCCAGGACTTTGGAAGGCCGAGGCTGGCGGATCACGAGGTCAGGAGTTCAAGACCAGACTGGCCAACACAATGAAACCCCATCTCTACTAAAAATATATAAATTAGCTGGGCATAGTGGTGGGCGCCTGTAATTCCAGCTACTTGGGAGGCTGAGGCAGGAGAATCACTTGAACCCAGGAGGCGGAGGTTGCAGTGAGCCGAGATTGTGCCACTGCACTCCAGCCTCGGCAACAGAGCTAGATTCTGTCTCAAAAAAAAATACAAAAATTAGTTGGACATGGTGGTGTGCACCTGTGGTCCCAGCTACTTGGGAGGCTGAGGTGGGATAATCACTTGATCCCAGGAGATTGAGGCTGCAGTGAGCCATGATCACATCACTGGACTCCAGCCTGGGTGCCAGAGCAAGGCCCTGTCTCAAAAGAAAATAAGGAAGACACTTAGAAGACTCTCGAAGTAATCTAGCACAAAATGAAGAGACTCCAGGTAAAGGCAATAAATAAGGAAAAAAGGGAACGGGCAAGAAAAATATTATTTTCAAAAAAGGAACTTTCATGATCACAGAATTAGATCGAACTGTCATTACTGTTGTTATTAATTTTGACTATGCTACAATAGCAAACCACCTTCTGAAAAATTCTGTAAATATGCCTATCATTTTCCATAGACATTAATTTTTATTTTTGTCATTACACTGAATATGCAATTCATGACATCATTTCCCACACTAGGACAGCTAAGTTGTGATAGAAAGAAAACACAATTTAGAGACAGGTATTGGAAGCTCAACTGTACTACTGGTTCCTATACAACATGAGTGAGTCATTTAATGTCTCTGAGCCCCTATTCCAACTGAGAAAGCAGCATGTTGTAAATTATCAGATGTAATGTAGTGCTGTTATGCCTTTAAGAAAAGCTTTTGGCACCAACCCATGGATTTGCTGCCCTTTGTTATAAGGTTGAATTTATTTCTATAGCACGTACAATCATTTCTAATTCTAAAGAGTCTAGAAATTTCTATATCAATAGATACTAATGTTTTAATGACCATGCTGTGACAAAAACAATTCAGAAGCAAATATTATTTGTGCTATAAATATAGCTTTCTTTCTTGTTTTAAATAACATTAAAAAAAAAAAAAAAAAAGACAGGGTCTTTCTATGTTGCCCAGGCTGGAGTGCAGTAGCTATTCACAGGCACTATTATGACGCACTACAGCCTCCAAACCTGGACTCAAGCAACCCTCCTGCCTCAGCCTCCTGAGTAACCGGAACTAAGGGCACACATCACCACACTTGGCTTCCTAAGTCACATTAAAAAAAAGAAAGAAAAAAAGAATTCATTTTGGTTCAGGAATTTTGCCATACTTTGCCTTTTCCTTTGAGAACAGAAAAATTGTGTTGACGTCAAGCCTGCTTATGGAACTCTGGGGCTTTCTGGTGCTGGTAGATTTATTCAAGTATTTAAATGAATACTATAGAACTTACTGTTGTTATTCATTTTGACTATGCATTTGTCGTTCCTTATTTCAGGTCTGTTGGGAACCAAGAAGTACAAAGTGCTTTAAATTTATGGCTAATGATAAATATTGATATATTAATCAAGACTAAATCTATGATTTACTATTTTTGATTTATTATTCTCATATTTTGTAATACTTCACTGGTTACTATATGTATGAGTGTGATGAGTGGAAAAACCAGAGACTATCAATGCACACATCTGTGCATTGATGCCTTTAAACATCTGCATAAATTATATAAAGTCAAGTAGGATTTCCTAATTATGTATGATCTGTCATATGATCAGAAGATTATAGGTACATGGCTAAATTTTCAAGTAGCATTAAAAACTCTGTCTCTGTGTGTGTGTGTATATATATATATATATATATATATATATATATATATATATACACACACACATATATTTAATACATACATAACACACACAGACATATTATATGAAATGTGCACCCCGATAGAAGTACCTAATACAATTCTGAAAACTTTTTAAATCCATCAGAGTTTTTATCGGGCTTAGATTTAAAGGGAGTCTGAAAACTATTTAGTTTCTGCAGCATGCATAGCAATAGTGGACAACTGCCAGCAAAGGGCTTTATCACAGTATAAATGGGGTTTTAAGTGTTTGTTTCCAGTGCAGGTTCTCGCAGCCCAGGCACTTCCCAGTCTCATTGTTCCTTTGTTCTAGCGGATGTACAAAGGATTGACTGTTTTGTTTTCTGGCTCAGAAAGATTAGATAAAGTCTGCATTTCTGAACTTCACCCTCTAGGCACGCAACCTTAAAATTTATTTCTATGTCTCATATTTTGTGGATTATATATGTTTAGATTCTACTGATCATAACATTATTTTTTAAAATTTTTATCTGGCTTGAAAATACTTGTAGATGACAGTATTGATCCCTTTTGAACTATCACTGGAAGTAGCTGTCCCTCTCATCCTTGTCCTTAAAATGCCACTTCAGCAAAAGTATGTCATCTCAGTCAGGTACGACAGCATTGTTCTTGAGTTTCACTGACTATTAGAATCTCATAGTCTCCTCTATATCTTCTATATCTTGTTACTTCTCAAAACTGCCTTGGAATGTAAGTATTATTATTATACTCCCCAGACAGATAGGAAAGTGGAGGCTTAGACAGGTTAAATAGGCTGCCCAAAATCTCATGACTTTGTCAGAGCTGAGATTTGAATTTAATTCTGACTCCAAAGCTCATGCTGTCTGCCATTACATTTCACTGCTTCTGTGGCAATATTTTCACCTAATTATAGGACTAATAATAACAGCTAACATTGAGCACTTACTACATGCCAGACACAGTTCTAACTACTTTTTATATAATACTCAATTTAATCTTCATAACAACTCTACTAAAAAGATATTATTTATTATCAGGATTGCATAAATGAAGAAACCGAGGCACAGGGAGGTTAAGGAATTGCCCAAAGCACACAGCTACAAATAGGAGAGCCCAATTCAAGCCCAGGCTGTCAAACTCTAGAACATATGTTCTTCTGGTGAACCAAAGGGCTGTGCTGTGGTTGAACCATGCAACCTTGTCTTCCAAACTCACCTGTGTTTCGGGCACTCTGTTAATGTTTGTCTTAGTTACTGCTGCCTCAGCTTGCTTGTCAGCTAAAATTTATATTATTAATTATTGATGTTATAAATGTGGCATATATAATTTTACAGTATGATGTACTTATATAAATCATAGCATACAACATAGAAACATTAGATTTCATAGGCTCTATTAAGCCTGTGGTATCTATTGGTCAGCCATACATAGTCTTATGAGTTGTCTGTTTATAACTGCCTTTTGAATATAGAGTAAAGCTATCTTGTTTCTTTTTTATATGTTAATTGCAAGTGAACATCATCTTAAGACATATAAGAAGGTTATATTTTCTAATTAAGGTCTAGAATTCCTGGTGTTATATTGTGAACACAACATGGTCTACCAGGAAGTAGTGAAGTTTCTATAGCCATGCCATTGTAATATCTGACCTGACCCTTCAATATTGGTCTCCAATATCTTGATCCCACTTTCTAGACCAAGAGCCATGTTGGGTTTCTGAAAATTTCTCCTAAAGATGTCTCACAATAGTTCTACTCTCAGCACTCAGGGTAGGGGCAGCCCCTTATTTCTTAGACTTTACTCCCCGCTGTACCAAAAGAATGGCTGCTCACTAAATATCATTGACTTAGTTCCTAACCCAGATATGCATTTTATTCTATTCAAGTTCAACGGTGGAGATTCAACACAGGCAAAGCAGTACTTCTCAAACTGATCCTTGGCTTTGAGAGTTGAAATAAGATGAACAGTTGGGTGCAAGATTTGCCCATTCCCACTTACTCTGGGTGCTCCGGCAGCACCAAAGTGCCCCAAAATTGAGATGTTAAAAATCTAGGGATATAGGGGGCCAGGTGCGGTGGCTCATGCCTCTAATCCCAGCACTTTGGGAGGCCGAGGCAGGCAGATCACCTGAAGTCAGGAGGTCAAGACGAGCCTGACCAACATGGTGAAACCCTGTCTGTACTAAAAATACAAAAAAAATTAGCCAGACGCAGTGGCATGTGCCTGTAATCCCAGCTACTAGGGAGGCTGAGGCAGGAGAATCGCTTGAACCCAGGAGCGGAGGTTGCAGTGAGCCGAGATCGTGCCACTACACTCCAGCCTGTGCTACAAGAGCAAGGCTCCATCTAAAAAAAAAAAAAAAAAAGTCCTGGGATATAGGGAGTCCCAGCTAGTGGGAGAATCCATTTTGGTAAGCAAACTTATCCTAGGTTTATAATCAGATCTGTGTCTTTTGTGGTTGTCTAGTATCTAAAAAACCACCCAAAGTTGCGTATACTATACACCAACAATCTACAACCTAGAAAGAAGTTCAGTGTATATTTCAAATTATTTCTTAATATCTGTATTTTCTGTTGAGATCTTCAGTATTTGTCCAGGCATAACCTGGATGTTTGTCAATGTTTGAAAAATTTGCTAAACTGCAAGCCAAAGAAAATATAACTTTGCTTGGACTTTCAAGATCAGAGCTACCTTAACAACAACAACAACAAAGTTTTCGTAGAAAAAGGAATTCATGGGCCGGGCGCGGTGGCTCAAGCCTGTAATCCCAGCACTTTGGGAGGCCGAGACGGGCGGATCACGAGGTCAGGAGATCGAGACCATCCTGGCTAACACGGTGAAACTCCGTCTCTACTAAAAAATACAAAAAAAAAAAATCTAGCAGGGCGAGGTGGCGGCGCCTGTAGTCCCAGCTACTCGGGAGGCTGAGGCAGGAGAATGGCATAAACCCGGGAGGCGGAGCTTGCAGTGAGCCGAGATCGCGCCACTGCACTCCAGCCCGGGCGACAGAGCGAGACTCCGTCTCAAAAAAAAAAAAAAAAAAAAAAGGAATTCATATGACTAGTAGTTAAATGTTTTGTTTTGTTTTTTTTAAGAAAGTGAAAGGGTAGGTTTGGAAGTGAAGCAAAATGCCAATTTATTTCATAAATAACAGATTTTTAAGAAAAATGAATCTGGACTGCAGTAAAATAAGCAGTTATTTGCAAACGTCTTCAAGGTCTTCAAGCCATGTTCTTTTTTTTTTTTTTTTTTTCCGTATTTGCCTTGCAGATCCTTTACCTCCTGCTAGGTTTGGAGTCAGTAAAGAGAAGACTACTTCAACCAGCTTGCACGTTTGGTGGACTCCTTCTCCCGGAAAAGTCACCTCCTATGAGGTGCAATTATTTGATGAAAATAACCAAAAGATACAGGGGGTTCAAATTCAAGAAAGTACTTCATTGAACAAATACACTTTTTTCAATCTCACTGCTGGTAGTAAATACAATATTACCATTACAGCTGTTTCTGGAGGAAAACGTTCTTCTTCAGTTTATACCAATGGATCAACAGGTAAGACCTGTTTATTTATAGCTGAGTAGTTAATAGGATACTTTTCAAGTTATACTTTATTCAAGGAATAGGAGTAAGATTGCTACTCCAGAGCAAAATTAATTAATTAGCAATTAGTTAAATTTATAAAAGGAGCTTGTGGGATACAGTGGACAGACTGGACTGAAAATAGCATGCGTGGCTATGCTGGTAACTTGCTGAATGGTTTTGAAGAAGTCATGGGACTTCTCTGGAATTGGAGTTTTCTCCAATTTGGAATAGATACTCCCTAATGGCCCTTCTAACTTAGATCAAAGCAACAAGACTTTCTGCCCCATTTTCTGAGTTTGTGCCATAAAACTTATTTTTTAGATGTTTTTATTCTTTATATACTCTTCTCGTAACATCAAGTCATAATGTTTCCTAAATATTCCTATGTTTGAAACAAGTCTTTGTTTCTTCGATGAGGTAAAGAATAAGCCATCTGTGCACCCACATATTATGATATACATGGCACATCACTACCTCCTTCCATAAAGTACATGTCTTTCATGTCATTTGCTCTCCCCTCATTTTCTCTCTTTTTAAATTTTTTTAAAATTATACTTTAATTTCTGGGATATTTATACTTTAAGTTCTGGGATACATGTGCAGAATGTGCAGGTTTCTCACATAGGTATACACATGCCATGGTAGTTTGCTGCACCCATCAACCCGTCATCTACATTAGGTATTTTTCCTAATGCTATCCCTTCCCTATGCCCCCAACCCCCCAACAAGTCCTAGTGTGTGATGTTCCCTTCCCTGTGTCCATGTGTTCTCATTGTTCAGCTCCCACTTATGAGTGAAAACATGCAGTGTTTGGTTTTCTGTTCCTGTGTTAGTTTGCTAAGAATGATGGTTTCCAGATTCATACATGTCCTTGCAAAGGACATGAACTCATCCTTTTTTATGGCTGCCTAGTATTCCATGGTGTATATGTGCCACATTTTCTCTCTTTTTTAAATCTCCCTCTCCATTTTTCATCTTCTATAGTTCTTTCCTTTCTTTTCTACTTACTGCTGTGCAGTGTTATATACTTTATTGGCAAAAGCTACCTTAATACCTATGAAGTGGGGGAGATAGACAAGTAAATTATGATGTAACTTGAGGCTGCAGACTTTGAAAACAGCACTAATCAAAGTTCCAGTGAAATTTCCAGAATCCTGTTATTTATTAATGCTATTACCAAGTTAAGATGAATGTGTGACTTCTAATTAAATGTATATGTCTCCTATAAGGGAATTATGAATGACATTTGGACATACATTTTATCTCACTAGTGCCATCTCCAGTGAAAGATATTGGTATTTCCACAAAAGCCAATTCTCTCCTGGTTTCCTGGTCCCATGGCTCTGGGAATGTGGACCGATACCGGCTGATGCTAATGGATAAAGGGATCCTAGTTCGTGGCAGTGTTGTGGACAGACAAGCTACTTCTTATGCTTTTAACGGGCTGACCCCTGGCTACCTCTACAACCTCACTGTTGTGACTGAGGCCGCAGGGCTGCAAAACTACAAGTGGAAACTAGTCAGGACAGGTAAGTTCCCCCAGCTAGCTGAAGAAAAATAAAGCAAAATCAAGGGGATGTTTAATAAATCAAGTTTATTATTTGAATAACAGTAATATAGGACAAATGGAAATTCTTATAAGGTATAGAAGACCAATATCCACTTCTCTACTCAGAAAAAGAAGGATTCTCTTTTATTCTAAGGTTTAGGCGAGCCTTTGGCAACATTTTGAAGTAGGCAAAGTTAATTACTGATATGGACCTAGCTTCTCTTCTTCTCTTTTTAATACTCCGTCTCCTTGCTAAGGATTCCTTCTTCCTTTTCTTAACCAGGCACCCACTGTCTTTATGACATCACTCACAGTGAACCAGAATTACTTTCTCCATGCTATACATACCCTACTCCTGTGTGACAGTCATTTCCAAAATTTTCTATCTAACCACATGACCTGGGACCCAATACCACAGGACCTATTCCCACAGCCTACCCTAATGAATTTATTCATTCAATAAATGAATCTATGCTAAGTGTTAATGAGTAATTTACACAAACTTTCATTCAGCCGTTAGTTACTGAATATAAGCTAGATGCTCGGCATTGCTGATATAACATCCAAGAGAGACAAAGTCTTTGCCCTCATGGAGCTTACATTTTAGTTGAGTCTAATCCTTCTAGCAAGTCTAACGTGTGAATTAAATCTCCTCTCTTGGTAAGTTATCTAATTTTAAGAGAAACTCTAATATATGCGGTGCCTTAGACATTAGTTTCTGGAACTATAGGAGGCTGGTGGGAAAGATATTTGAGGACACCAGTACATTTATATACCTTTTATAGCATACCTCAAATATATGTAGATGTTTCTGGCCAAAAATGTTCTGTATATCTTAAAAGTTATTTATGTACATCAAGAGCAAATTGCATTCCTAACTGCCTTATGCAAAATCAGAGTGCTGTGCCCATTCTTTTGTTTTGTTTTGTTTTGTTTTGTGTTTGAGACAGAGTTTCACTCTTGTTGCCTGGGCTGGAATGCAATGGTGTGATCTTGGCTCACTGCAACCTCAGCCTCTGGGGTTCAAGTGATTCTCTTGCCTCAGCCTCCAGAGTAGCTAAGATTGCAGGCGCCCACCACCACGCCCAGCTAATTTTTGTATTTTTGGTAGAGACGGGGTTTCACCATGTTGGCCAGGCTGGTCTTGAACTCCTGACCTCAGGTGATTCACCCACCTCGGCCTCCCAAAGTGTTGGGATTACAGGCATGAGCCACCGCTCCAGGCCGCCCATTCTTTTAAGGAAGCTTCATTAATTTATATTCTAGAAAAAAGTATTCACAAAAGGGTATCTCCTTTTTAACCATTTTCCTTTGATGAAGTAGTAACACAACTCATTAACTTTATCATGATTTAATATAAAAATTAGTTTTATCACATAAAATTTTATAATCATTAATCAATTGATCAATATATTTACTATGTACTCAATATTATTGAATATTAATATATAAAGGCGATAAGAAATGAGGCAGATGACAGACCTCTTTGCGCATTCCACTTAAAGAGGAATTGGGAAGGACCATTGTAGGGCTTTGACCTAGCTTCATTTGCCAATAAGAAACACTATAAGGTTCAGTGAACTAGAAGGAGCTGTCCAGAGTTTCCCAGCTGACTAATGGCCCAGTCTGAACCAGAATCCAGGCTTCTGCCTGACAAGATTTGGGCCTTGCCACCAAGCACATAGCCTACCTTTGGTTTTACAGCATTATTTTTGCCTCTTTAAAATTTTTTTTTTTTCACCATCTGAAGAGGATAATTTTTGCCTCTTAAAGTGCTTGTTTTCTCCAGCGCAAGGAATGTGGCTTGCAGAAATAAAATTACAGGTCAAAATTTGGCCGTAGGACTGGTGAGATATCCTGAGTAAAAGTCTCTTTTCTGTTCTTTCTTAATTAGCCCCTATGGAAGTCTCAAATCTGAAGGTGACAAATGATGGCAATTCGACCTCTCTAAAAGTCAAGTGGCAAAGACCTCCTGGAAATGTGGATTCTTACAACATCACCCTCTCTCACAAAGGGACCATCAAAGAATCCAGAGTATTAGCACCTCGGGTCACTGAAACTCACTTTAAAGAGTTAACCCCTGGACGACTTTATCAAGTTACTATCAGCTGTGTCTCTGGTGAACTGTCTGCTCAGAAGATGGCAGTGGGCAGAACATGTGAGTCTTGGGCTCCAGAATGTTCCTTGGTTGCTCAAATCACTCTCTGATCCACCTTAGAATAGGACAAAATAAGTTAGCAGGAAAACTCCTTTCCCAGTCTGAGAAGTGGAGCCTATGTAACTGAAGGTGTCTGGGGTAGGACCCATTTGTCTGAGTCACTTAGGCAAATGAGTTTGGATTTCTGAATGATGTGCATATTGTTTCTGTCTTATGCTTTTTCATGTCACATCATTTAAGTAGCATAAATGCATTAGCATTGATGCCAGTATATAAAACATTTCTGACTCATTCTTACAGTGAGAACCAGTTAGCATTTAACCATGTTTTCCATACATTATCTTATTAATTTATGTCCTCAAACACTTACCTATCCAGTGCCTTATATGTGTAAATTACTGTACTATTGTTAAAACAAATAAGACATGCTACTTGCCTTTAAGGCAGGATCCAACAAACTACCCCATCTGGTGCCAAATCTGGTCTGTGGCCTGATTTTGTTTAACCCTCAAGCTAAGAGTGGTTTTTACATGTTTAAAGGGTTGTACAAACAAATAAGCAAACAAATAAGAAAAAGATGAGACGGAGACCATATGTATCCTGCAAAACCTGAAATATTTACTACCTGATCCTTACAGAAAAAATTGTCCAACTTCTGCTTTAGAAAAGTTTCATTTTAATCACACAGATGTAGAATACACACATGTACAAAAATAAAAATAGTACATTTTAATAATAGTGACTGTATTGATATTTCCATGTATCAGGCACTGACAAAATAATTTACACCCATTATTTCATTTAGTTCTCACAACAAAACTGTGAGAGATGTCCTGTTATTATTAGCATTATACAGATAATTCAAAGAGATCAAATAATTTGTCCATAGTTATCCACTCAGTAAGTGCTGGAGCTAGAATTTAAACTAGGCTATTTGATTCCAGAGTCCATTCCCTCTACTATTAGAGATCTGAAGTAAAAGCTATATGGTCAAAGAGGAAAGATAACAAAATTCTCTTTCATAAGAGCAGTACAAACTTGGAGGAAATGGGAGCAGGGCGCGGTGGCTCATGCCTGTAATCCCAGCACTTTAAGAGGCCGAAGTGGAGGGTTGCTTGAGCCCAGCAGTTTGAGACCAGCTTCGGCAACATAGTGAGACCCTGTTTCTACAAAATAATAATAATAATAATAATAATAATAATAATAATTAGCTGGGCGTCGTGACATGTGCCTGTAGTCCTAGCTACTCAGGAGGCTGAGCTGGGAGGATTGCTTGAGCCCTGTGGTTGAGCCATGATTGCATCACTTCACTCCAGGCTAGCAATAGAGTGTGACCCTGTCTCAAAAAAAAAAAAAAAAAAAAAAAAAAAAAAAAAAAAAACCAACTTGGAGGAAATAGAAATGGTCTTTAATGAGGACCTAATAAATGTAACATTTGTGACAAAGAGGGAAGAGCTTTTGGGGTGGAGGGGACAAAATAAGCAAACGTCCAGAGGCAGAAGAGCCCAGGAGACTTGCAGGTCTACAGAACATGCAACTGGAGGCCAGCTTTCCAAAGGGTAGGGAAGGAGACAGGATGGCTGCAGAAAGTAGTCTCAGTAAGACTGGAAGGATGTGGGGTCTGAACTTAAAGAGCCAAAAATGTAAGCAGAGGGCTTGACATTTTATTCTGTAGCTTATAGAGAGACCCTGAATGTTTTTAAGCAAAAAAAAAAAAAAAAAAAAAAAAAGAGCTTAATCTTGCAAGAACATTAATCTTTTTAGTTGGAAAAAAGAAAGGAATGCCTCATGATCACGACATCCAATATTTCTTCCAAAGGATGCCACATATCACTAGATTATTAACACTGTAACATAAGATTACATTACTGATATTACTAAAATGATTTTGGCAGACATTTCTTGAGTGTCAAATGTCTCCAAAATAAAGAACCCTCATTTGCAATCCACAGACATCAAGAGGGGATAGAAATGTTTTGAACTGCAGATATTGTGTCTCCTATCTATTGCTGCCCAAGAAAAGTAAATGAGTATTCTTACTTTTGGTTTGTAATATCTCCTTTTTGACATCATTTCACCATTTAGTTCCAGACAAAGTTGCAAACCTGGAGGCAAACAGTAATGGCTGGATGAGGTCTCTTGTAGTGAGCTGGTCGCCCCCTGCTGGAGACTGGGAGCAGTATCGGATCCTACTCTTCAATGATTCTGTAGTGCTGCTCAACATCACTGTGGGAAAGGAAGAAACACACTATGTCATGGATGACATGGGGCTCGTGCCGGGAAGACAGTATGAGGTGGAAGTCATTGTTGAGAGTGGAAATTTGAAGAATCCTGAGCGTTGCCAAGGCCGGACAGGTAGGCAAATACGAAGGTGTTAATACCAATGGAAGAGTAATTTGTTCCCTCTCCCAGGTAATCCAGGTAACTGCCGTAACAGCTAATATCATACCCTCGTGTTTTCTGAATTTGAGATATTAAGGACTTTAAGACTAACGTGGGGTTTCTAACACCTAATTTGTCAAATTAGAACATTTAAAATCACTTCCACTAGTAACTCCATTATTTCATGAAAGAAAGCCATTTTAGACACCAAAAGAGTAGGATGGATACATTCTGAAAATAAAGACAATCCTTCCCACAAAAGAAGAATGTTTTGCTAGTGATCAGCATTAGGGAACCATTGCCTTTGACCTCATGTTGACTAATGTGGGGATTTCAGGTACCAAAGAAGAGTGATTAAAGTGGAGAGGGACATATTTGGATTTTAGGGAAGGGAAGAATAAGGCTACTGAAATAAGAAAACAGGCTCAAAGAGGTTATACCTGCCCAAAGCTTTGCAGTATAATCATGACAGCAAGAATACCAAGACTCATGTTTCAGTATCCTCATACTGTCAAATACTTGTACTCACATTGTCAAATAAGAGAGTTGCACTTCCAAGTTCAACATTTCCTTGATAATCCTTGTAATGTGAAATACTCCATACTTAGAGTGAAATTCCAATACCTTCTTCTTAGTTTGCCTGATAATAGGGAAATAACTACATGGATTCACTGTTCTTAGAAGAATGTCAAAAGATCTTGACACCCACTTTGCTTGCCAACTGTGTCTTGCAGTAATCTCTTCATCTTCCAAATATTAATGTCCACTGGATGATGATCAAAGACCTAGAGCAGCTTAAACTAAGCTACTTTTAGTATTTCACAGGACAAGCATCTATGTCATCTCTAATATTTTATCACTCATCCCAAATGACTTGGAATTGTAAGATCACAAAACATTAGGGGCTCTCAGCATGTCAGCATAATTCTCAGGAGAACTTGTACTTATTTATTTACTTTTACTCTTTGAGATAGAGTCTTGGTGTGTCTCCCAGGCCTAGGCTGGAGTGCAGTGGTACAATCTCGGCTCCCTGCAACCCCCACCTCCCAGGTTCAAGCAATTCTTGTACCTTGGCCTCCCAAGTATCTGGGATTACAGGCATGAACCACCATGCTCAGCTAATTTTTGTATTTTTAGTAGAGACAGGATTTTACCATGTTGGCCAGGCTGGTCTCAAACTCCTGGCCTCAGTCCACCCACCTTGGCCTCCCAAAGTGCTAGGATCACAGGCATGAGCCATGGCGCCAGGCCAAACATTTGGGTTTTTTGTTGTTGTTGTTGTTGTTGTTGTTGTTTTTGAGATAGAGTTTCACTCTTGTTGCCCAGGCTGGAGGGCAATGGCGTGATCTTGGCTCACTGCAACCTCTGCCTCCCAGGTTCAAGCGATTCTCCTGCCTCAGCCTCCCAAGTAGCTAGAATCATAGGCATGCGCTACCACGCCTAGCCAATTTTGCATTTTTAGTAGAGATGGGGTTTCATCATGTTGGCCAGGCTGGTCTTAAACTCTTGACCTCAGGTGATCCACTCACCTCGACTTCCCAAAGTGCTAGGATTACTGGCGTGAGCCACTGCACCCAGCCCAAACTTTTCTTAAACTGTATCTCCAGTTTACCTTATTCAGGTAACTTGAAGTAGGCCTCGATGTAAATAATCAAATTATTTCTCTATACCAAAGGAGGAAGATGGAGAGTTAGGGACTCAGTTAGAATGGATTCATAGAAAATTTATGGATGCAAAATCTATAATAAAAATTTTCATACTTGATTCTTTCATAATTTAAGGCAGCAACACTTTATTCCTTTTTTTTTTTTTTTTTTTTTTTTTTTTTGAGATGGAGTCTTGCTCTGTTGCCTAGACTGGAGTGCAGTGGCATGATCTCAGCTCACTGCAACCTCCACCTCCCGTGTTCAAGCAATTCTCGTGCCTCAGCTTCCCAACTAGCTGGGACTAGAGATGTGAGCCACCATGCCTGGCTAATTTTTGTATTTTTAGTAGAGATGGAGTTTTGCCATGTTGGCCAGGATGGTCTCAAACTCCTGACCTCAAGTGATCCACCCGCCTTGGCCTCCCAAAGTGCTGGGATTAGAGACGTGAGCCACTGCACCCGACCAACACTTTATTCTTAATGTCTCCTAGAAATTGTAATAATAAAACCTTTTAAATGGATCAATTTTGAGACAAGTCCTCAATTAGATGCTATTATTGCCAGCCAACTCTCCCTTCCATGAACACATCAGTGTCCCCCACCTCAGAAATGAGGGAAAGTTGCACTTGGTCTCCTCAACCTATGGGGGTAACAAATACTCCTAGCTCCACCTAAATACTCAAACAGGAACTCTTCTTTGTGATTTTGGGAATGACAAGATTGGAGTAAATATTTTTGTATTACAGAATCCATATAAAAAGAAACTCAAAGTATTATGTAGTCAAAAATCAATGACTCTTCTGGCAAGATGTTTTCCAGTTGAGTCTGTATTTCTGGTTACAATACATTAACAAAGTTTTTTGTGATAAGATTTTGTTTTAATACTCAGAGACATACATAAAGCAAATGTTGAACTGAAACACTCTTAAGGATGGAAGAGAAGAGCTCTCAAAAGTATACTCTATGAATGTGCCTGAGTCCATCAGTGACCCAAGTCTCCATTGCTTTTTCCTCAGTCCCCCTGGCTGTCCTCCAGCTTCGTGTCAAACATGCCAATGAAACCTCACTGAGCATCATATGGCAGCCCCCTGTAGCAGAATGGGAGAAATACATCATTTCCCTAGCTGACAGAGACCTCTTACTGATCCATAAGTCACTCTCCAAAGATGCCAGAGAATTCACTTTTACTGACCTGGTGCCTGGACGAAAATACATGGCTACAGTCACCAGTATTAGTGGAGACTTAAAAAATTCCTCTTCAGTAAAAGGAAGAACAGGTAATAACCTTTATAAATTTTACATTTTAAAGTGTTCTGTCTGCTGAATTACTATTTAACATGCAATTTACAAGTATTCATTAACTGCCTATTATGTACTAGGCATTGTTTTATGGATCCTTTCTATTGTGTTTGTTTTCTATTTTACCAATTTCAGTTCTTATCTTTATTAGTTCCTTCTTTTTACTTGGCTTGGATTTAGTTTCCTAAACTTGAAAAAGAGTAAAGAACAACCCTTCCAAGGAGTTTTGCTGCAAAGGAGAGCAGAGAAATAGGGCAGCATCTAGAAGAGGAAGTATGGTTGAAAAGAGGATGATTTTTTAAAGGTAGAAGAAATAACAGCATGTTTTATGCTGGAGGGAATGATCTAGAAGATGTAGAAGGGGAATCATGATGATGTAAAGTGAGAGGGAAGAATTGCTGCAGTTTTTCCATGAGTAGGCAAGAGGTATTGGGATCTAGGGCACAAGTGGAGGAATTGGCTTTAGAAAGGAGCATGGGGAATCTAACTTCAGTGTCAGCTGGTATATTAGTCTGTTTTCACACTACTATAAAGATCCTACCCAAGACTGCGTAATTTATAAAGGAAAGAGGTTTAATTGACTCACAGTTCCACATGGCTGGGGAGGCCTCAGGAAACTTACAATCATGGTGGAAGGTGAGTTAGAATGGCGATCATTAAAAAGTCAGGAAACAACAGGTGCTGGAGAGGATGTGGAGAAATAGGAACACTGCTACACTGTTGGTGGGACTGTAAACTAGTTCAACCATTGTGGAAGACAGTCTGGTGATTCCTCAAGGATCTAGAACTAGAAATACCATTTGAACAAGCCATCCCATTACTGGGTATATACCCAAAGTGTCCCGACCTGCAGGACAGTCGAACGGGCCCTGGAAGGGGGAGTGGGAATGGAGGAGACAAGAAAACACAAGAAATGGAGACAAGACAAACAGCCTGATCAAGTCTCGTTTATTGAGTGTAGGGTCATGCCTTATATAGGCTGGCAGGGGAAGAGGCTGGGCCAGGGCGGTGATAGGGGCCGGATCTTCTCAAATTACAATCGCGCATGTGCCGTGGGTTTGTACCTTTCCCGGGCGCGGGATCGCACCTGCGCCCTGGGCTGCATATCTTCCTGGGCGGGAAAATGTTTGCGCGCGCGCGGGAAAGGTTGGCGCGCGCGGGAAAGGTTGGCGCGCGGGAACAGTTTTGGCGCGCGTGGGAGAAACTTAGGCGCGCGCGGGAGAAACTTAGGCGCGCGCGGGAGAAACTTTGGGCGCGCGCGGGAAGGGTTTATAAATAAAGAACCCGGGAATGCGCCCCCTTGTCTCCGCTTTGCGGAGATCAAGCAACAGAGGTCGGCTAATTCCGGGCCTCATGGCTCCAGACAGGTCCCCCTTTTTTATATATAATTATGGCTAGAAGATTGTCCCTCGGGAACTGCGCCTGTCTTAGGTTGGAGTAATGCATCTCATCACTGGTACCCGTCATGGGATTAGGCAGTAGCTTATGACGGCCCTCCTGTCTTAGGTTAGTGAGAGATGATACTCTCTTACCCGTCATTGGCTGTCCAGTTCAGCGCATAGGGAAGGTGGTCATAATGGGTGTGAGTATGAACCACCGCGATCTTCTTGTTCTAGGCGATGATAATGGACCTGTATAGGCTTCGCTTGGATAGCCTCGACTTGTTGCTTAATGAATGTCATGAGCTTATTGAAAACCAAAGGTCCTACAGAGAGTAAAAGCAATAGGCAAAGCAGGGGGCCCAGGAATGGCATAAGATAGGGAAGGAGTCCATGGAACCCAGTCCAAAACGGGTTATCGGTTATTTCTTTTCGTCGTTTTTCTAGGTCTTAGCTAGCTCTCCCTTACAATCCCTAGCGAAGTGTCCCATTTTTCTGCACTTGAAGCACCCCTTGCTATTTTTATTTTTACTAGCGAGGAAGTCTTTTACAGTTTGTCCACTAAAGGCAGCAGCCATAGCCAAACCCTGTTGATATGAGGGCCCTATGTCTGAACAGAGGCGGATGTAACCTGTTAAGTCTGTTTTCTTTCTATAAGGTCTGATTGCTGCCTGACAAGCCGGGTTAGCGTTTTCGTGAGCTAGCTGTTTTACATAATCCACCCCTGCCTCGGCATTTCCAAATATTCTGCTGGCCGTGGTTAAAAGTCTATGTACAAAGTCTGCAAAAGGCTCATCAGGTCCTTGTTTGACCCCCGTGAGTGAGGCTCCTGGATCCCCCTTAACAGGAAGTTTTCTCCAGGCTTTGGTAGCCGCTGCTTGGATTTGAGAAAACAGTCCAGGATCATACTGCATCTGAGCATCGGCCTCTGTGTAACTACCCGAGCCAGTCAGCATATCAAAATCCCAACCATTTCCGGCCCGTTGGTTTCTCTTGGCCGTATCTCCACAATTTTCATAAAATTCTGACCTCCAAATCAGATGGTCGCCTCCGGAAAGAACTGCTCTAACTAAGGTATTCCAATCTATGGGAGTGAGCCAATTTTCGGCCACAGATTCGACTATGGCCAGGGTGTACGGGGCAATAGCTCCGTATTGCGAGACAGCAGTTTTTAGTTCTTTTATTACAGTAAATTCAAACCCATTGTGGTGTCTCCAGGCTCGACCCTGCGTATCTGTAGTTTCCGTTACTGGAAAAACATCTCAAGGAGAGGAATCCTCCCTATCCCTACTACCAAGCGACCTTCCTTTTGGGACATGCTGTCCGGGTCTCTGAGGGTGAGAGGGTTTCTCTATTCCTTTAGGGTATTGAACGCTCTCACTTCCTGTCCTTAATTTCTGCAATCTAGTGATTAAAGACTGATGTAGTTCTTCGAGCTTTATTTGCTCTTCAAGCTGTGCAATTTTTTCTCTAAGCTCCTCTTTTGGGTCTATTACTGCCATAACTGCGGGGGCAGAAGCCTTATTATAGGGAGGGGGATAAGTAAGAGTTTGTGGCCAGTCAGAATTATAATATTTTGCTGCCCCTTCCTCTAAATTATCCCAGTTTACTTCTGAACAGTTAAGGTTATTTTTACTTTTGCTTTCATTAGTTGTAGGTAAAACTGGGTATTTTTTGAACTTTTCCTTATTTGATGTTTCTATATTTGTCATTGAGGGGACCCCAGCCTCTTCCTCGTCACTTTGTAGAGATATAAGGTCTATTTCTTTATTAGGTATGGGTTTTTCGAGGTCGGTTTGGGAGCTGCCTCTTAATATTTCCTCAGTCTGAGTAACCACTGCCATTACCTCAGGATCTTTTTCTTTTTCCTTTTTATCTATTATATCTCTGATTAGATTCCAATAAGAAAAAGCTGTCACCGGAACCTTTTCTGGTCCAAAAGTACTATAGTAATCTTGAAAACAGTCTCCCACTCTACGCCACCTCTTTACGTCAATGGTCCCTTCTTGTGGAAACCAAGGGCAGGTTTCTTTTACAAAATCAAAAAACTTAAACAAATCATTACTTTTAACCTTTACTCCTCGTGTTTTTAAAGCCTCTTTTAATTGCCCTACATAAATTTGATGCTGGCTTAATTCTTGTCCCATAATCAGACACTATTACTCACCTCTGGTTCCAACGCGGCAGGCTCCCGCGACGTCCGGAGGAATTTCTTTCCACTTTCACTTTCGGCCGACTTTAGTGCCTTCTTCCTCACTTTTTCCCCCGTGTCCAGGTCCCTGTTCGGGCGCCAGGTGTCCCGACCTGCAGGACAGTCGAACGGGCCCTGGAAGGGGGAGTGGGAATGGAGGAGACAAGAAAACACAAGAAATGGAGACAAGACAAACAGCCTGATCAAGTCTCGTTTATTGAGTGTAGGGTCATGCCTTATATAGGCTGGCAGGGGAAGAGGCTGGGCCAGGGCGGTGATAGGCGCCGGATCTTCTCAAATTACAATCGCGCATGCGCCGTGGGTTTGTACCTTTCCCGGGCGCGGGATCGCACCTGCGCCCTGGGCTGCATATCTTCCTGGGCGGGAAAATGTTTGCGCGCGCACGGGAAAGGTTGGCGCGCGCGGGAAAGGTTGGCGCGCGGGAACAGTTTTGGCGCGCGCGGGAGAAACTTAGGCGCGCGCGGGAGAAACTTAGGCGCGCGCGGGAGAAACTTTGGGTGCGCGCGGGAAGGGTTTATAAATAAAGAACCCGGGAATGCGCCCCCTTGTCTCCGCTTTGCGGAGATCAAGCAACAGAGGTCGGCTAATTCCGGGCCTCATGGCTCCGGACACAAAGGATTACAAATCATGCTGCTATAAAGACACATGCGCATGTATGTTTATTGCGGCACTGTTCACAACAGCAAAGACTTGGAACCAACCCAAATGTCCATCAACGACAGACTGGATTAGGAAAATGTGGCACATATACACCATGGAATACTATGCAGCCATAAAAAAGGATGAGTTCATGTCCTTTGTAGCGACATGGATGAAGCTGGAAACCATCATTGTGAGCAAACTATCCCAAGGACAGAAAACCAAACACTGCATGTTCTCACTCATAGGTTGGAATTGAACAATGAGAACACTTGGACACAGGCTGGGGAACATCACACACTGGGGCCTGTTGTGGGGTGTGAGGAGGGGGGACAGGGTGGCATTAGGAGGTATACCTAATGTAAATGACGAGTTAATGGATGCAGCACACCAACATGAAACATGTATACCTATTTAACAAACCTGCACATTGTGCACATGTACCCTAGAACTTAAAGTATAATAAAATAAATAAATTAATTAATTGTAAAAAATCATGGTGGAAAGTGAAGGGGAACCAGGCACCTTCTTCGCAAGACGGCAGGAGGGGAAGTGATGGAGATCAAAGGGGAAAAAGCCCCTTATAAAACCATCAGATCTTGTGAGAAATCACTCACTCACATGAGAACAGCATGGGAGAAACTGCTCCCATGATCCAGTCACCTCCCTCCCTGGACACATGCAGATTACAGTTCAAGATGAGATTTGGGAGGGGACACAAAGCCAAACCACATCATCTAGGGAAGAGAGAATATGTGGGTACAGATGCCAATAGGTGGATAGTTGTAGGGTGAGCAGTTATCTTCTAATTGCTCTCATTTTTTCAGTGTCATTTTTTCAGTGTAATTGGAAGCAAAGTCATCAAGAAATCCCTTTTTAGCTAGACCTCGTGGCTCACATCTGTAATCCCAACACTTTGGGATGCTGAAACGGGCGGATCTTGAGGCCAGGAATTCGAGACTAGCCTGGCCAACGTGACAAGACACGGTCTCTACTAAAACTACAAAAATTAGCTGGGAGTGGTGGCATGTACCTGTAATCCCAGATACTTGGGAGGCTGAGGCATAAGAATCACTTAAACCCAGGAGGTGGAGGTTGCATTGAGTCAAGATCCTGCCACTGCACGCCAACCTGTGTGATACAGTGAGACCCTGTCTCAAAAAAAAAAAAAAAAAATCTTTTTCAATGTATATACTGTTGTCCTGTATCTTATTTTTCTCTCCTCTTTTGATCCCACAAAAATATAGTTATTGCTTTTATAGTCAACATCTGTTTAGATTTACCTATCAATTTACTACCTTTTTTCTCATTTTTTCCTCCTGCATCTGAGACATTTTATCTGGGATTATTTTCATTTATTCTGGAGAACATTATTCAGATTTCTTCATTGAGAGTTTCTAGGGACAAACTCTCTCAAATTTTGTTTTTGCTGGGCATATTTTTATATAACTCTCATCTTTTTATAGCTCTCGGTCTTGAAAGATACTTTCCTTAAGTTCCAACTCTGTGTTTAAAGTTATTTTCTCTCAGCACATAGAAGATATTATTCTAGTCTTTCTGGGATTTATTGTTGCTGCTGAGTCAGCTATCAGTCTAATTTTTATTTCTCTGAGTCTGTTTGCTATGACTGATTTTTCACCTTTGGTGTTCAGTTGTTTCACAATAATAGTCAAGGTGTAGATATATGTCTTTTTGTTTCTCTTGCTTAAGATTGATTGGTGTTTTTGTACTTTCCAATTAGTGTCTTTCTACAATCCTGGAAATTCTCAGCTATTAACTCTCCGATATTGCCTCTTGCCCCTCCTCCATTCTCCACTCTGTCATCTTCTGGTATTCTAGAACACACATATACGAGCACATCAATATATTTCATATTTTCCATGTGTTTTCTCTCTGAACTACAGTATAGGTAACTTTCTCATCTCTTTGATTCATTTCATTAATTCTTTCTTCAGCTCTGTCTAATCTATTTTAAAATCTACCCACTGTGTTTTAAATTTTAATTGTTATGTTCTTCACTTTTAAGCATTCTCTTTGGCTCTCTTGCAAATTTATGTTGTGCTCTGTTGCCCTTTAGTTATATTTTCATTCCCCTCCTGTATTGTTATATGCAAATTAGTAATGTTTATTTTCCATCCTATGTCTGATAATTATAATAGCTGAAATCTTCAGGAGTTAAGTTCTGTTGTCTTTTGATTTTCCTGCCTTTTGTTTATGTTGCTTTATTTCTTGAAATGTATGTGATTTTTTTTTTTACCGTAAGCTTGTTTTCCCTAGAATTTTATTCTGTGGAAATTATTTAAGGCCATGTTTGAAGGTGAGTTTCAGAAGGAATTTTTATTTGATTCTTTCTGGTGCACAAGACTATCAAACCAGACCAACTTTAATCTAAATTGTCAACTTCAGGTTTTTTGATCACCTGGGTTTTATAAATTCAGGTTGCAAACACATTGAAACTATCTCAAGGTTATGAATTCTCAGAGGAAATCGTTTTCTCCATCCAGTATTAAGAAGGCTGAAGTTGTATAGGGAGTAAAGAGAGACTATTTATTTCACTTACACTTAGAATGTAGCCTTTCCAATGTTATGCAAGATCACCTATGAGTTTCTTCAGCCTGGAAAAATCTACACTTTACCTCCTTTCTCCAATATCCTGCAATGCTATAAAATCAAAACTTACATTTGCATTTGAAAGGTGCTCTCAACACAACAGTTTGCTTTATGATCCAGTTATCTCTCTATCCTTTACTTTTTGGCCTTTGAGAATCCCTTACATTCCTGACAAGTCATTCATTTACATTTTCGTATTTTATCCAATATGTATAGTTGTGTTTATTAAGGATTTTCATGGTATCGAGCCTATCATACTGCCAGAAATGGAAGTTTAAGGCATTGTTTTAGACCTAAGGTCATTTTTATCATCCCCACCGCCCATATTGCTGGGTCATATAGTAATGCATGTTTAACTTTGTAGAAAACTGCCAAACTGCTTTCCAAAGTGTTTGTGAAATTTTGCATTCCCACCAGCAGTGTATGAGATTTCCACTTCCTCCACATTCTCAGCATGTATTACATGATATTAGCAGTTTGTTTTAAAATTTAGCCATTCTAACCATTATAATAAGATAATGATATCTCATGTGGTTTTAATTTGCCTTTTTCTGATATCTAATGGCTTTGAGAATCCTTTCACAAGCTTATTTGTCACCCATTTATCTTCTTTGGGGAAGTTTTTGTTCAAATATTTTGCTGAATTTTAAAATAGGATTGTTTGTTTGTCCTCGGTCAAAATGTTTTCTGTCGGTTTTTCATTTTGATGTCTAATTTATTAATTTTTGTCTTTCATAAATCATGCTGTGGTTTCATATCTAAAAATATTTGCCTAAATCAAGGTCACAAAGATTTTCTCCTAGAAGTTTATAGTTTTAGGTGTTAAATGTAGGTCTGCGACCCATTTTGAGTTAATTTTTATATATGATGTGAGATATGGGTGAAGGTTTTTTCTTTGCATATAGATACCTGGTAATTCCAGCCCTATGTATTAAAAAGACTATCTTTTCTCCATGAAATTGCCTTTGGATCTCTAAAAAAATCCATTGACAGCATATTTGTTCTTCTATTTCTGTACTCTCAATTCTGTTCCATCAATCTATGTTTCTGTCTGCCCTTTGCCAGTATTATCCTGTCTTGATTACAAGATTTTTAGTGAAATCAGGTGGTATTAGTCCTCTAACTTTATTCTTCTTTTTCAAAATTGCTTTGGATACTGTAGCTGTTCGCCTTTCATATAAAATTTAGAATTAAAATTGAATCTTTAGAATTATAATTGAATCTGATCCATATACAGTAGGATTTTTTTAATGAACACATTTGTAGAAGTCAATGAACTTTGAGAAAGAGGGGTGCCAAGGTTACAATCCCTTTGATTATTATAATTCAGGAAAGAGGCACAAAGAAGAATGTATGTTGACCAAGTGCCAACTTCAAGATCTGTGTATAAGATTTGTTAAACGATAAGTTGAAGCAATAAATGTTGTTAATTAGGAAAAGGACACAGGCTTAGGGGTTAGACAAATCTAGCTTTCAGTTCCAGGTTGGCTATTTGTTAGCACTGTGATATAAATTACTTACATTTTATGATCCTTGGTTTCCTTGTTAATAAATGGAATAATAAAATCAACTTTATAGAGTTCTGAATGGGTGTCAAATAATGTAACCTTCATGAGACATATAGCTCATAACTGGCACATAGTAGACATTCAGTAGTTGTTGTTATTATTACTTCGTAATATATATTATTATAATTTATATTATTACATGTTCATATATAATAACAGCCCCTTTGAGAATGTGCCAGTATAGAACTAACCAGTTTGGTAGACCATACTCACCAGACAGAAGGGAATTCCCAGTACCACCCCAGAACAATCATTGGCTCAGGTAGATTAGATAGCTTTGAATTCTCGTGAGCTAAGGACAGATAAAATCATATTAACTAAGCAGTTTTCAAAAATAGCAGCCTTCATTATCTAAAATTTAAAACCAAAACCATTTAATAAGCGTGCATCATCTCATCCTTGGATCCTAAATAATTTTGATTCCCTATATAAGCAGCTTTTTCAAAGTACTAAAGCTTTCTAGAGGAGTAGTTCTCCATATGCCACAGGAAATAGAACTAAGAGTCTATAGCAACAACACAAAAATTATTTTTAGCACTTTCAAGTCTGTCTCCATTTTTTGACTCATTTTTCTTACACTTTCTTAAGGTGACTAAGTGTCATTTGTTTTGTCTTCTGTCTACTGTTTTAGTGCCTGCCCAAGTGACTGACTTGCATGTGGCCAACCAAGGAATGACCAGTAGTCTATTTACTAACTGGACCCAGGCACAAGGAGATGTAGAATTTTACCAAGTCTTACTGATCCATGAAAATGTGGTCATTAAAAATGAAAGCATCTTCAGTGAGACCAGTGGATACAGCTTCCACTCTCTCAAGTCCGGCAGCCTGTACTCCGTGGTAGTAACAACAGTGAGTGGAGGGATCTCTTCCCGACAAGTGGTGGTGGAGGGAAGAACAGGTAAGAAGTAGAGATATGTGTCTGTAACTTACTAAGATCTGAGTACATGAGACCCCTAATCAGAATATTATAGAAATATCCTAAAATCAGGCCGGGCGCGGTGGCTCAAGCCTGTAATCCCAGCACTTTGGGAGGCCGAGACGGGCGGATCACGAGGTCTGGAGATCGAGACCATCCTGGCTAACACAGTGAAACCCCGTCTCTACTAAAAAATACAAAAAACTAGCCGGGCGTGGTGGCGGGCGCCTGTAGTCCCAGCTACTCGGGAGGCTGAGGCAGGAGAATGGCCCCTGCACTCCAGCCTGGGCGACAGAGCGAGACTCCGTCTCAAAAAAAAAAAAAAAAAAAAAAGAAATATCTTAAAATCAGACTTATCCCTGGCCTTCCTAAAAGCTAAGTTTCAATGCCACCCAGAAGGTATATGGAATGGAAATTGGGTGATGGGTGATGGTAAGAGAGAATAAATTCTGAATTTTTTTTTTTTTTTTTTGAGATGGAATTTCACTCTTGTAGCTCAGGCTAGAGTGCAATGGCATGATCTCGGCTCACCACAACCTCCACCTCCTGGGTTCAAGCGATTCTCCTACCTCAGCCTCCCAAGTAGCTGGGATTACAGACATGTGCCACCACACCCGGCTAACTTTGTATTTTTAGTGGAGACAGGCTTTCTCCATGTTGGTAAGGCTGGTCTCGAACTCCCAACCTCAGGTGATCTGCCCGCCTTGGCCTCCCAAAGTGCTGGGATTACTGGCATGAGCCACCGCAGCTGGCTGAATATTTTAACGTCTCCAGTGAACACGTAAGAGCGCCTCACTTGATGCCTAGACTTATCCCTTATTCAATTGATTTCCTTTGAAATGTTTATGTCCCCATAAAGGTAAATAATAATGAGATAAAAAACAAAACTAATCACCCAAAGAAAGCATCTTTCACTCTTTCATATTCTTGGTTTGCAAGACATAAAAAGAAAATGATATCCAATTAATATGGTCAGAGGTGGAGTTGATCTAATTTTCAGGTCTCATATATTTTCATAAGCAACATTAAACAAGTGCTTAATATGCTATCTAAACAATTTTTCTGGACCTTAAGAGCTCCCTGTTAGAAAGCTAAGTAAACAAATAAGTGTCATTATGGTCATGTGTGTCAGGGAGCCATGGCACCGAACCATTGTACGTAATACAATGAAAGAACATAAAAGTTAACATATATGATATATAAAATTTATGTTCATTTCTTAGAAAAAAATTACATAAAACCAATAGAAGCTTTGATAATTATTCGTGACCTTGTCTACTTAATTTTATATAATTATTGTAAGTTGGATTTCAGGCTTCTCCTTCTGCATCCTCAACACTCAAATTCTATTTATCAGCTGCAGGCATCATAGATGCATCTCTTTCCAAAATCATGAATCTCACCTACTTAATGAACCCAGAAGACATTAACTTCATTAAATCTCCCAGAAGAACAATGAAGTCACTGAGATGTTTCATAGTCTTGGTAGAAATTCACTGGTGTAGGCCCATTTCCCTCATTCTATGACAGCTGACATTGTCACCTGCATCTTTCTTTCTTTTTTTTTTTTTTCAAGATGGAGTCTCATTTTGTCACCTGGCTGGAGTGCAGTGGCACGATCTTGGCTCACAGAAACCTCTGACTCCCTGGTTCAAGCGATTCTCCTGCCTCATTCTCTCTAGTAGCTGGGATTACAGGCACACACCACCACACCCCACTAATTTTTGTAGTTTTAGTAGAAACGGGGTTTCACCTTGTTGGCCAGGATGGTCTCGATCTCCTGACCTCGTGATCTGCCCGCCTCAGCCTCCCAAAGTGCTGGGATTACAGGTGTGAGCCACTGCGTCTGGCCCGTCACCTGCATCTTTCTCCCTGATATTTTCTTTCCTTTCTTTTAATGGCTCTTGGCACCATCCATTGGTGTAGCATACTTGTTGGGGGGTGCTGAAAAGCTTAGCATGGAAATCAGGAGGCCTAGGTTTTGGTCCTAGCTGTGCCATTAACTTACTTCCCTAAGCTTCTGTGTTTTAATCCAGGCACAATAATTCACTCCTACCCTGGGTGTCAGAATAGGGAAGGAGAAATAATAAGAAGGCTGAGGAGAGGAGTGGAGGATGACCTTGCATTCATTTCCCAGTGATGTGCAGTTTTATCAGTCACATTAGACTGATTTAATTCGTGCTTAGACACTGTATAATGTGGGTGTTCACGATTGGATGCCTCTATTGGTTGGGATCCAGTCTTCTACCATCGGTGGCTCTTCTTTGCTGTAGGTCCTCAGAGCTCTCCACATTTCTCCAGAGAATGGAGGTGGGAGAGGGGTATAACTCATCAGACTTGGGAGTAGACATTTCACTTCTACCCACATTCCACTGGCCAGAACTCAGTTACATGGCTGCATCTGACTGCCTGGCAGCCTGAGAAATGTAGTCTAGCTGTGTGTCACAAGGAAAGGAAACGGTTGGGGAACCATATTCTGCCACACAGGTTGATTCTCATTTTAAATACCACAAGGATTGTCCAACTTGTTGTGAGCTACTAAAATAGTCTAGTCTGTGCTATCTCTTGAAATAACTGGGCACTTTAAATAAATGGGACTTACAATTATTTTTACATCTATATTTTAATTAGAATAAAGGTAAAGTATTTGACCCATATTATATCATAGAAGCATTTAAAAAAGGGACAAGAAATTATTTGAAGGATGGTCATAAAGTTTTGAGGAGAGAACCAAATATGAATAAATATGAGCATGAGTTATTTTACTCAAACATATGAAGAGTGCACATTATCATGATAAAGGAAGAAAATGGGAGACTTCTATAGAAGAAGAAGAATAGGGATTTTGAAAGGTGCCTCTTTTAGTAAATTTTGTACACAGTCAATTGTAAAGAATTCAGTGGCTATGGCCTTGATAATCCTTATCATCTCCTCAAATAGCTGAAATATTAGTCAATACTGAAATAATTTTGAAAGGTATGCTTATATTTCACTTGTTTCCACTGAGTTGAAACATATAAATAAACCCTCCTAGCTTGGATAAGATGGCAGAATATTTGAAATTAAAGATATTAGATATACTTAACAAATCTAATTCTAATCTGGGAAAATGCTCATCCTAAAGGAAAAACAAATTTTGTATCTATTTTTTCTTAAACAAGTGAATCATATTTCTTCCAAAACTTTTGATAATTGTGTCTTTGCTGATACAATGTTAGGGCCAGGTGCAGTGGCTCACGTCTGTAATCCCAGCACTGTGGGAGGCCGAGGCAGGCGGATCACAAGGTCAGGAGATTGAGACCATCCTGACTAACACGGTGAAACCCCATCTCTACTAAAAATACAAAAATTAGCTGGGCGTGGTGGCAGGTGCCTGTAGTCCCAGCTACTCGGGAGGCTGAGGCAGGAGAATGGCATGAATCCAGAAGGCGGAGCTTGCAGTGAGCCAAGATCGCACCACTGCACTCCAGCCTGGGCGACAGAATGAGACTCCATCTCAAAAAAAAAAATAAAAATAAAAATAAAAAATAAATAAAATAAATAAATAAATAAATAAAATTTAGTAGTTGCAAATATTTCAAGCAGTTTTTAAAAATAAGCATAACGAGTTGCTTTTGAGAGCAACCAAAGGATGTATGGATGGCTGAATGGCGGAAGGAAGGAAGGAAAGAAAGAAAAAAGGAAGAAAAGAAGGAAAGAAAAGGAAGGAAAAGATGTACCAATATATAAATCTCCTGGCTAAAAAGTTCAACTTTATATCTAGGAAATGTCCATATATGTGGATCAACATTACCAGAGTTATTCACTAGAATGCAGTTTATAATTTTTAGTGATGGATAAGTGCTTTTAAGTATAAGGTATGCTTTGGGGCTTAATTCACAAAGTCAGAGCATATTACATTAGAAGGATTCTCAGAAGTCATCTAGCCAAATCCTGTCCATTTTAAGTGATGTACTGAAATTGACAATCACAGGAAACTGTTAAGTTAATCAACTAATGATTACAACAGTAGTGCGGTTCATATATACTGTAATATTTTACCTTATATTCATTTATGGCAGTACTATTTATGGGCACCTATTTCTGATATGTGGTTAAATTTTTACTCAATACTGCAGTTACTAACTTGCTGACTACACATCCAGCCAGAGAACTTCTTGAAGACATTCATGCCTTTTTTCATTTTTGTATACCTGACAAATAGCAGGTTCTCAGTAAACGTTTGTGACACTAATCCCCAATTCATATAAGCAAATGATTATAGTTGACATCAGAAAACCCATTATTGCCATAATAGTTCTCTTTGCCCTTGGTTGGTCCAGCTTCCAGACTTATTTCCAAGACAGGTTTTTAGACTTCTTACCACTAGAGGGCAGGAAATGCTTTGCAAAGGGAAAACGGTCCCTCTTGTGTTTGCTATTACTTCCCGGGAATAAATAACTTCATCACAAGAAGATTGAAGCTATCCCAGTTTAAGTTCTTTAGAAAAGCTACCATATTCTTTCCCTTTCCACTCAAACATTTTTGCTTTATTTGTAAGTTTGGTTCAAGTTGATTCATTTGGATTGTTGAAATATTTGTTCCCTTTCTTACAGGGAACCTTCTAAAACATTCTATAAAGATGCCTCCACTTGAAATGCTTTACAAACAACCCTATAAAAATTCAGTAGTGGCATCCTTGTATTTACGAGGCATCCCAAAGGCCTCCTGACATTTTTATTTTGATTAGCCTTCTGATGTAAGAACTCTCAGCTTCTAGAAGCTGAGTGAAATCCTCACACTTCTTTGACCTCTTATGTAATCAGATTAGATCTCGAGTCAACGATTTGTGCTGACTGCAATAGACAACCCAAACTTTTGACTGTGTTTTTCTTTTTGAATCCCCCCCTACCTTTCAAAATCACAGTCCCTTCCAGTGTGAGTGGAGTAACGGTGAACAATTCCGGTCGTAATGACTACCTCAGCGTTTCCTGGCTGCCGGCGCCCGGAGATGTGGATAACTATGAGGTGACGTTGTCTCATGACGGCAGGGTGGTTCAGTCCCTTGTCATTGCCAAGTCTGTCAGAGAATGTTCCTTCAGCTCCCTCATCCCAGGCCGCCTTTACACCGTGACCATAACTACAAGGAGTGGCAAGTATGAAAATCACTCCTTCAGCCAAGAGCGGACAGGTAAGGCTGTATGAAGGTTCAGAGCTCTGTAAGAACCAATTCACATGTGCCTCAGGGCACCACAGAGCTGTAGCAATTCTGTAATGATGGGATGAAAGGCCCTTGAGATCACAAAACTGTTATGGAGTCTTCGTATTTTAACCCAAGAAACTCCTTATGTGAGCAGACCCTGTGTGACTAGAATTTCTATTATATTCAAATAGCGTAAAAAGTATTACTGTTTGGCCGGGCGCGGTGGCTCAAGCCTGTAATCCCAGCACTTTGGGAGACCAAGGCGGGTGGATCACGAGGTCAGGAGATCGAGACCATCCTGGCTAACACGGTGAAACCTTGTCTCTACTAAAAATACAAAAAATTAGCTGGGCGTGCTGGCGGGCGCCTGTAGTCCCAGCTACTCGGGAGGCTGAGGCAGGAGAATGGCATGAACCTGGGAGGTGGAGCTCGCAGTGAGCCGAGATCGCGCCACTGCACTCCAGCCTGGGAGACAGTGAGACTCCGTCTCAAAAAAAAAAAAAAAAAAGTATTCCCATCTATGGAGTACTTTTTGGTTGCTAGGACCTGGCTTTATATGTCTTAACTAACCCATATGAACGCCTTATTGAGATAGTCATTGTTATGATTCCCATTTTACAGATCAGGAAACCAAGGTTCGGGGAGGTCAAGTAACTTGCCCAGCTGTTTACCTTGTTAAACACCCAGTCTGTTTCAGATCCTGGTTTTAAACCCAGTTCTGAATAACTCCAGTGCCTACAAAGCTCTCCATCCTAAAATTCATCCTGAAATGTCTGCTGGTCAAAACCACTATTCATCCTTTTTTACACAAGGTGAAAATGTGAACTTTTATGGTTCTGGGATTAGGCAGCAAAAATCTTAGCAAAGGAAATGAATGTTCAGTCCAATGTGCTGGAAAGAATTAAATTTAAATAGCTACCATTTTCCCAATATATTTATGCTTTCTGGGGTTTATACCTGAGATTTCTGCTTAAGGTTGGCATCAATACATTGTCAAATGTTTCCTACTAAGCTATGAGTTTATTTCTGTATTTTAAAATGTCAGTTTTTCCATGAGGTTCTGGGACAATTGTCCTTATCCTATTACATAGCACAGGACCTGGGACTTAGTAGGCACTCAGTAAATATTTGGCAAAGGAATAACCAGAAATCACTTAGATCAGGGGTTCCACCTGGGAGTCCATGGTTCATGGGAGACTTTACGAATGTAGTAACCCCTGAAATTGTTTATGAAGTGGCTGGGGATAGGAAAGATATATGCATTTCTTTGAGAAGTAAGAGTCCATGGCTTTTATCAGATTCTCATGGTTTCTGTGACCCCCAAAAAGCTAAGAACCTCTGATTTATATTGTTACAGAATGCTGGCATTGAAGGGGTCCTTAGAATGATCTAATCATATTTCCCCATTTGGATATAAATGAAATCCCAGAGAAGGAGTGTGGCTTCTCCAAGGTTGCAGGGCTGGCCGGTAGTGGAGCTCAGCCTAGCTCCAGTGCTATGTCTATTCCATCACACTGTATCCTAGAGCACTAGTCAGGGATATAAAGAGATTATCCCTACCCTTAAATAATTTTAAGCCCAGTTACACTGACAATCACAATAATGACTTAGATCTGAAAAGCAGATTTCTATTTACAAAGCAGTCTTATGTCAGGGTCTCATATTAATCAACTTGGAGTGTAAAAATCACCAGAAATTAAAGGATGTGTTACCTAACCACCAACCCCTTGCTTCCTTCCAATGTCAATTCATGATGATTTCCTATCCGTATGACTTTACTATTGCAAAGCCTTTTGCTGAGATTGATTTTAAATGCAAGAAAGTGATTCTTTATTCAGTGCATCCTCTTGACTCCTTGACCAGCATGAACTTGGACTTGGTGCATGACTAATGGAAGCAAATTATTGCCCCCGACAAATCAGTTTAACTGGAGAGTCATGTCTGAGTTGTTCTCTTGATGATTTTGGCTGATTATCTTAATGCCCCTTTCCATTTCTGATGCTCTTGTTCTACACTTTGGGTGAAAATACCAATATTTCTAATTCTGTATCACATCATCTCACTGTGTAGCAAGGCAGGTCTCCACAAATTATCCCCTGTTCTACCCGGTGAGCTCCTTATTGACTTAACGTGGTATTCAGCCAGGTTTTTCTTCCTGTAATAGTTGCTTTGCCTTCAGCAAATTGCCTGGATCATTGACCTTTCTTAGCCCATGCATGCCACTTCATAATTTCCTCTCCTTAACTCTGTGATGACTGTATTCTAACAACACTGTAATTGGTTTTAGGTAAATATCTTGGAGAAAGCATATCTGTCCTTGCTCCATATCTGTGGTGAGCTATATTCCAAATGCTAATCAGTAAACACAATGCAACAAAGGATGCTAATGCAACTTGTAGGTGTGAGAAGCGTATGAAAAATGGAGCTTCTATGCCAAAATACTGAAATTTCTGGATCATTTCATGATTTGAGAAAAAGTAGAGGAGAAAAATTGGACACAGTCTTGGCATGCGGTCAGATCAGAAACCCCTAATACATACCAAATACAGAGAGAGGCTGTACAGGCCTAGAGGACATGGTAGTATTGGGACAAGAGTTTAGTACCCTGGATCTGAGTTCATGCGTCTTTTCAATGCTCCTCCTCAAATATGTATAATGTCCAGTTACAGTGAAATAGTAATGAATCTGTGGCCTACTGTTGAATTAAAATTCAGCCCCAAATGGAAAAATGAAATCTCCTTAATATCATGCTCTAAATACAGAATTGCCTTGTTCCACAGCGTTCCTAGTAACATGCATATATTTATGTACTGGTTGGGGAGGGAACCACAGATAGACAGAATGGTTTTGTTTATATATTAGAAAGAACCTCACATGCACAAAATTGTATTAATCATAATTCTTGGTTCAAGAAACCATGCATCCCCTCAGAGGCCGAGGTGGGCGAATCATGAGGTCAGGAGTTGGAGACCAGCTTGGCCAATATGGTGAAACCCCATCTCTACTAAAAATATAAAAAACTAGCTAGGCATAGTGGCAGGCACCTATAATCCCAGCTACTTGGGAGGCTGAGGCAGGAGAATCACTTGAACCAGAAGGTGGAGTTTCCAGTGAGCCAACATAACATCACTGCACTCCAGCCCGGGCGACAGTGATGTCTCAAAAAAAAAAAAAAAAGGAAAAGAAAAAAGAAACCATGCATCAACTGCCACCTTTACTTTTTAGGCATCTAGTTAGTAATTTTTAATAATTTAACATGTACACAAGAAACCAACCACTACCTAAAATAAAAGCTAGGATCTTGACAATAACCTACATCGAAATACGTGGTCCCCACCTCACGAATTCACTCAAAAGTAGCCAACATCTTGACTCCTGTGTTCACCTCTCGCTTGCTTCCCATCTTGCATAGTTTTATTGCATTTATATACAGGCCTAAAATTATTGGTTTTAAAATTTTTTGTTGTTTTTAACATTATTTAAAAGGTATTTTTGATGCAGTATTTAATATCAGGGACTTAGATGTTTTACTTATTAAATAGATAAGATTCATCCATATTTTGTTTTGATATTAGGGACAAGAAATCCCTATTTTTGTGTTTTGAGTTAAGGAATTAATTATAACTATTATATAACATTCACTGTGTGTATGTGTGTATATGTATATATTCATTATCCAGTCTCCTGTACATATTCTTCCACACTTGGTTTTTATAGGGTTTTTTTATTTTGCCAGTCAAATGGATATAAAACAGTATTTCACTGTGGTTTTGACTTGCATTTCCTTGATCACAAATAATGTGGAAAATCTCTTCATTTATTATGCAATTAACCATATGTGTTTCTTCTTGATTTTTATTTTTCTTTTCTTTTCTTTTTTTTTTTAATGAGACAGAGTCTCGCTCCATCACCCAGGCTGGAGTGCAGGGGCTTGATGTGATCTCAGCTCACCGCAACCTGCTCCTCCTGGGTTCGAGTGATTCTTCCATCTCTGCCTACCGAGTAGCTGGAACTACAGGTGTGCACCACAATGCCCTGCTAATTTTTGTGTTTTAGTGGAGATGGGCTTTCACCATGTTGGCCAGGCTGTTCTCAAACTTCTGACCTCAAGTGATCTGCCCGCCTCAGCCTCCCAAAGTGTTAGGATTATAGGTGTGAGCCACCGTGCATAGCCTCATTTTTTTTTGGTGGGGATTGGGGAGATTGCTTATATTCTTAGTAACTTTTGAGTCAGCAAGGTATGCTGGAATTATCTATATCATTTACCATCACTCATATTAATCATCAGCCATCATGTTTAATGTTCCATCTTATACATGACATTTTGTGCAGGCAAACAGCAGGCTTAGAATGAGTTCATCAGCTTCTGTTAAAAGATCCATTTAATCACTCCACATAGTGTAACAGTCTTTCCCCTCCAGAAATTTGTGATCTAAGGTCTAAGATTTTTCTTTTTAATACACACAATAATATTCTACTCTTTCTTTTTTATTGTCCCGGGTTGTCATCTGTGATCAATTACTCACTCAGAATTAATACATATTTAGTCATTCTCTGTTTCCTTTTCAGTGCCTGACAAAGTCCAGGGAGTCAGTGTTAGCAACTCAGCCAGGAGTGACTATTTAAGGGTATCCTGGGTGCATGCCACTGGAGACTTTGATTACTATGAAGTCACCATTAAAAACAAAAACAACTTCATTGAAACCAAAAGCATTCCCAAGTCGGAAAACGAATGTGTATTTGTTCAGCTAGTCCCTGGACGGTTGTACAGTGTCACTGTTACTACAAAAAGTGGACAATATGAAGCCAGTGAACAAGGGAATGGGAGAACAAGTAAGTGAAACGATTACAAAATCCGACAGTTGGTTGGACTTGAAAGTCTCTGAGTAATTTATCTGAACCTTGAATTTTTTCTGCTTATTCATTAGTACATTACATTCCCAGTAAGTCTCGCTTGGCGCTAACATCATTTAGCCAAGCCATGGCCTATAATTACAGAATATTTATTGGTAGATAAAAGCAAACATAGTGAGAGAGCAAGAGAGCAAGAAGGCTAAATGTCCCATTTTTCTTCCCTGTCTTCCTGCATCATGGCATTTAAATTCTAGACTTCTTGTTTTATCTTATGGTCGAGATCATAACTCATTTTATAATTATGTTCTACCAATGCTGATCATGTAACATTTATGTCAGGGAAAAAAATTACAATTTTAATAGCTGCTTCCAATTTTTCTTGTTTAATTATGCATGAAGTAGTGCTAGTGGTTTATTTGGGGAAGGGAGATGTTGCCAGTTCCTTGAATGTGATTCATAAATTATTATGTAGGTAAACTCTGATCAGTTCCTTTCCTGAAATGTCTTCTCATTTTTCTCCCTAGTTCCAGAGCCTGTTAAGGATCTAACATTGTGGAACAGGAGCACTGAAGACTTGCATGTGACTTGGTCAGGAGCTAATGGGGATGTTGACCAGTATGAGATCCAGCTGCTCTTCAATGACATGAAAGTATTCCCTCCTTTTCACCTTGTAAATACTGCAACTGAGTATCGATTTACTTCCCTAACACCAGGCCGCCAATACAAAATTCTTGTCTTGACGATTAGTGGAGATGTACAGCAGTCAGCCTTCATTGAGGGCTTCACAGGTAATGTGAAATACTGTTCTTGAACCTGAACAGATGCAGTGGTGTATTTACCTTTGGGTAGTCCAGGCATTTCGATTGAGGATTTGGAAGGGTAAAAGAGAGAGAGCAAGAAGGGACAAAGTCATCTTGATAGTGACAATGATGTTGTCCAACCTGGATGAACGAAAATAAAGTATGATGTCAGTGGCGGGGGGGGGGGGTGCTTTCAGAGAAATAGCAATGAACTGATGTGATTAGCTATTGCTTGTGAGGCACACAGATTAAGAATTGTTACTTGGAAATCACTTCTTTAGAACTCTTTTAGGAGTGTTGCCATAGTAGTTAACATGTACTGACAGTTCACCATGAACCAGACCCATAGCAAAGCATTCTATGTCTACATCTTGTTCAGTCTTCACAATGCTCTGGGAGGCCGAGGCAGGAGGATAGCTTGAGCTCAGGAGTTCAAGCACAGCCTGGACAACATGACAAAACCCTGTCTCTACAAAAAAATACAAAAAATTCGCCGGGCATGGTGGTGTGTGCCTGTAGTCCCACCTACTGGGAAGGTGGAAGGTGGGAGGATCACCTGAGCCCAGGAGGTATAGGCTGCAGTGAGCCATAATCATGCACTGCACTCCAGCCTGAACAACAGAGCAAGACCCTGCCTCAAAATATAAAATAAGAATCAATCTTCACAACTCTATTGGCTGGTTAGTATTATCATCACTGCCGTTTTTCCTAATGAAGAAACTGAGACTTACAGAGGTCAAGTAATTTGCCTGTAGTCCCACAGCTAGTGAGTGAGAAAACCAAAACTTGGACCAAGGCACCCTAACTAGCCCATCGCTATATAATTAACATTCCTCATTTGCACTCACCGGCCTTGACTTCCCCCTAAGCTTTCCCCATCAACTTCAGTTCACACAGAAAAATCAGAGAAAAATGGCACATTGTACTTTCTTTTTCATGTGAGTTCTCTCAGTGGGTGCCAAAACATCAGAAGCATTCAAAACTTTGGTTGAAAATTTCAACAGTTCATTCTTTAAGTGATGACTTTTAAATTTATTTTCTTTTTTAGTTCCTAGTGCTGTCAAAAATATTCACATTTCTCCTAATGGAGCAACAGAGAGCCTGACGGTGAACTGGACTCCTGGTGGGGGAGACGTTGATTCCTACACGGTGTCGGCATTCAGGCACAGTCAAAAGGTTGACTCTCAGACTGTTCCCAAGCACATCTTTGAGCACACGTTCCACAGACTGGAGGCCGGGGAGCAGTACCGGATCATGATTGCCTCAGTCAGCGGGTCCCTGAAGAATCAGATAAACGTGGTTGGGCGGACAGGTGAGCATCCACCTGGAGAAGGGCTAGATTGTAGAATGCCTCATGGTTCTCCAAAATGGGACAGTGAATGGGCTCAGCTATTCACAAACCCAAATTTAAACCCACCAAAGTTTGTATAATTCAATGGTTTCAAGAGCCTTACTCATTTATTCTTTGTATTTTTCTTTTAATAGAGATCTTCAAAACAAATGAAAGGGAATCAGAAACCAAATCATTTGAACAAATTTTTATACTTGCTAAAGGATAATAAAATTTTAAATTTTAACAAGCAGGCTGGGCATGGTGGCTCACGCCTGTAATCCCAGCACCATGCCTGGAAGGCCAAGGCAGGTAGATTGCTTGAGTTCAGGAGTTTGAGGCTAGCCCGGACAACATAGCTAAACCCCATTTCTACTAAAAATACAAAAAATTAGCCAGGCGTGGTGGCGCACACCTGTACTTCCAGCTGCTTGGGAGGCTGAGGTGGAAGAATCACCTGAGCCTGGGAGGTCAAGGCTGCAGTGAGCTGTGATCATGCCACTGCACTCCAGCCTGGGTAACCAGAGTGAGACCCTGTCTAAATAAATAAATAAATAAATAAATTTTAATATGGAGACTTCCATAATTATGCATTTTTCAAAAGTTCTACCTTTTAAGAACAAGTACACATCTGTGCCATCTACTTTACCTGGTAGAGCTAAAAAAAAAAACAAGTATCAAATGTATAAATAAATCTGTTTACATCAATATCACTATTCATGTATTATTTTTGAAAGATCTCTAGTCATACTACAGTCCTCTTACAGATGAGGAAAGTATGGCTCAGAAAGTTTACGAAACAGTATCAAGGATACATATATAATAAGACCTAAAGCTATAATTCAAGTCTAGGTCTGTCTGGCCCCAAACCTCATGCCCTCTCCACTGTGACACAATACTTCTTAGATGTCTCCCATTCTCATGACCACTTATTTAGCTGTGGGGCCTGAGATTTCTATACCATGCCCTACTATGCCTCTATTTCATATCTATGTTTATATCTTTATCTGCATATCTTTAACCCTATGACAAACCCTGTGTTAGAAAGTGGGCATTTGGCTGGGCGCAGTGGCTCATGCCTGTAATCCCAGCACTTTGGGAGGCTGAGGCGGGTGGGTCACGAAGTCAAGAGATTGAGAGCATCCTGGCCAACATGGTGAAAACCCATCTCTACTAAAAATACCAAAAAAAAACAAATTAGCTGGGCATGGTGGTGCAGACCTGTAGTCCCAGCTACTCAGGAGGCTGAGGCAGGAGAATCACTTGAACCTGGGAGGTGGATGTTGCAATGAGCCAAGATCTGCATTCCAGCCTGGTGACAGAGTGAGACTCTGTCTCAGAAAAAATAAAGTGGGCATTCAGTAGCAAGGCAGAGCCCCTGACCTTAAGAACATTATAATCTAGTGAAGGAGACAGAAAAGTAAAAGGCAATGACAATAAAACATGGTAAGTGCTAAGATAAAAGTGGTTATGAGATGTTAGAGGAGCAAACAAGAAGAATCAGGGAAGGCTTTCAGGAGGAAGTAATATTTAAAGAAAGACTAGGAAGTCATCCAGATGAAGTATAAGTTGACTTGGTTCCAACAGAGAAAGCAAAGCCCTGGAGGTAGGAGAACGGATGGCACATTTGGGGACCTACACCTTATTTGGTATACTAGAATAAAGGCTGGGCATGGTGGCTCATGCCTGTAATCCTAGCACTTTGGGAGGCCAAGGTGAGTGGATAGCCTGAGTCCAGGTGTTCAAAACCAGCCTGGGCAATGTAGCAAAACCCCATCTCTACTAAAAGCATAAAAACAAAAGTATACTAGAATAAAAAATGTGAGCCATGTGACCAGGTAAGTAGATAGACCAAATCACGAAGAGCTTTGTTTGCCTGTGAAGGTGTTTTGGAATTATGGAGAGCCACTGTAGGGCCATCAGCATGGGAGTGCTATAAAAATATGCTAGATAGAGTCTGCAGATTGAAAGACTGGGAGGTAAGGACGCAAGTGACTGGTCAGTAGGCAGTTGCAATAATGTATGGTCTCATTTATACTTGCTAAAGGATATGATATGGTTCTCAGGTAGTGGCAGCATACAGAGAGTGGCTAGATTCAAGAGATAGAAGATTTAGGATACAGAAATAAAACTCCTATTTGATTATATAGACAAGGTTGAGAGTGACAATTGAAGTTTCTGACTTGAACCAAGAGATAGAGACAAAAGACAATGAGAACATTGTAGGAGGGAGATGAGGAGTCCAATTTGGATGTGTTGAGTGTTGGGTGTCTGTGGTACATTCAGGGAGAGATGTGATTTGCAAAAGCAGGAGAAACAACTGAAAGTTTAAATTCAGGAGTTGTCACCTTATGGGTGACACTTCAAACCATGGACATAGATGAAATCTAAGAAGATTATGTAGAATGAGAAGATTATGTAGAATGAGAAATGTTTTCATGGAGCAGTTTGGTAACACCGTTTTCATGGAATCTGCAAAGGGATATTTAGTAGTGCACTAAGGCCTAGGGTGAAAAAGTAAATATCCTCAGATAAAAACTTGAAAGAAGATTTTAAGAAACTTCTATGAACATAGGACAGAAAATATTATTATAATAACAATAATACTATTTTGCCTTTCACTTCAGGAGCTATAGAACAAATACTAGTATATACTACCGCTGAAGTCAAGACTTGAATTTTTGACCTTAGTTAATGTTAGTAATAAAAATCTAAACAAGAAACATAATTCACTATCAAACCCACATTCACTGAATATGAACGTGCTCAGCATTCTTCACTTTCTAGACTCATAGGTATGCACCACTCTGCATATTTATCAGGGCCACCTTCACTAACTTTTCTATCTGAGATCCTATTTAAATTCAGAGAAAAAAATGGAGAATCAAAGTAGTTGTACAGACAGGTTAAGCCAGGAAATCCTTTCTCCTCTTTTCTCCATAAGGGCACACAGAAAGTATCTATGCCACACAAATAAAGCAAACGCATCATCTACCTGCAGTTGATTCAGGAGTTTTTCTCAATTGATTACTTTACCCTAAGTGATAAAATCTGTATTTTGTTGCTCCACTTGTCTCTCTGCAGTTCCAGCATCTGTCCAAGGAGTAATTGCAGACAATGCATACAGCAGTCATTCCTTAATAGTAAGTTGGCAAAAAGCTGCTGGTGTGGCAGAAAGATACGACATCCTGCTTCTGACTGAAAATGGAATCCTTCTGCGCAACACATCAGAGCCAGCCACCACTAAGCAACACAAATTTGAAGATCTGACACCAGGCAAGAAATACAAGATACAGATCCTAACTGTCAGTGGAGGCCTCTTTAGCAAGGAAGCCCAGACTGAAGGCCGAACAGGTAATTAGCACAGCATAATGTTTTGTAGCACATATTGCCAATGTCTACTATTGTGTAAGAACCACAGGGTGAGAGGGATGAAGCAACATTGGGAGATGGTATCTATCTCTTGATATGCTGGGAACATTCACCCTGATTTGCCACTTCCATGTCAGTTTCCCTATCCACACAGGACTCAGCCCACCACACTCTGATTCTGATTTTTCATTAATATTGGTGCTATTAGCTTTCTATTGCTACTGTAATAAAATATCACAATCTTAGTGGCTTAAAACCACCCAAATTTATTATTTTCTAGTCCTGAAGGTTAGAGTCTGAAAAATGGTTTTTGGGGACTGAAATGAAGACATCAGGGCTGTGTTTCCTGTAGGGACTTTCGGGGGAGAATCCACTCCTTGCCTTTTTCAGCTTCTGAGGCTGCCCACATTCCTTGGCTCGTGTCCCCCTCCCAACGATGACATTGCTCCAATCTCTGCATGGGACCTTACATTTCTTTCTCTGCTCTCCTGCCTCCCTCTTCCATCTTTTAAGGACTCTTGTGATTACCTTGGTCACCAACCGGACAATCCAGGATAATTCCTTCGTCTCAAGATCCTTAACTTAATCACATCTACAAAGCCCTTTTTGCCACAGAAGGTAACATATTCACAGGTTCTGGGGATTAGGACATGGACATCTTTGGGGCTATTCAGATAACCACATTGGCCTAATTGATTGATAACTTATTTAGTAAGTACATAGGTCTGAAGGCGGGGATGATAAGTTATGTTGACGGGGACATAAAGATAAATCAGGCATGCTTCTCGTCCTTAAAGAGCTGACTGATGAGACAGACACATGGACAAATAATGGCAATGCATTGTGATAAAGAGTACATATAAGAGAGGGATGTCTGGCATTCAGGGAAGCATGGAGCTCAGGCAGAATTGGGACATCTTCATAAAAGTGACATTTCAGTACTGTCTTGAAGGATGAAGAAATTCTCCTTATAGAGAGAAGGTAGAATACTTTGTACAGACAGCCTGTCCTGTGCAAAGACCAGGAGGTATGAACAGGAGAAAGGAGAAGTTGTGGGTGGCTGAAATGTGTGTTGCATGATGGAAAGGTGAGGCTGAAAGCCAGATTGGAGCCAAATTAGACGGTGCCTGGTAGCCTTCCTCAGGAGTTTTTTTATCTTAAAGCAATACAAATTTTTTAGCCAGAGAGCAATTGTTTTGTAATAAAAGATTTATCTTTAAAAAGATAAATCAGATAGCAATGGGGCAATGGATTGAATGGAAATGAACCAGAGGTGAGGAGATCCACCTATTAATTCATGTATTATTGAGTACATACTATAGGTTAGGCACTGTTCTAACTGCTCGATATACAGAAATGAATAAAAAATTCCCATGGTCATTATGCTTATAGTCTAGTGGGGAAGAAAGTCAATAAACAAAATAAATACGTAAAAGATATAGGAGGCTGGGTGGTAATAAAGACCAAGAAGGAAATTAAATTAGGAAAGTAGGATAGCAAGAGTTGGGGCTTACAATTTTATCTATCTATCTATCTATCTATCTATGGTTATTATTATTATTATTATTACTATTATTATTATTTTGGAGACAGTGTCTCGCTCTGGCACCAAGCTGGAGTGCAGTGGAACAATCTCAATTCACTGCAACCTCTGCCTCCTAGGCTCAAACAATCCTCCCATCTGAGCCTCCCAAGTAGTTGGGACTTCAGGAATGTGCCACCACGCCCAGCTAATTTTTGTACTTCCTTGTAGAGACAGGGTTTCTCCATGTTGCCTAGGCTGGTCTCACACTCCTAGGCTCAAGAGATCCACCTGCCTCAGCCTCCCAAAGTGTTGGGATTACAGGCATAAGACACATGCCTGGTCAAGGGGCTTACAATTTTTTTTTTTTGAGACAGAATCTCCCTCTGTTACCCAAGCTGGAGTGCAGTGGTGCAATCTCAGCTCATCACAACCTCCACCTCCTGGATTCAAACAGTTCTCCTGCCTCAGCCTCCCGAGTAGAGTAGCTGGGATTAAAGGTGTGCACTACCACGCCCAGCTAATTTTTACATTTTTAGTAGAGATGGGGTTTCGCCATGTTGGCCAGGCTGGTCTTGAACTTTTGACCTCAGGTGATCCACCCTTCTCAGCCTCCCAAAGTGCTGGGATTACAGGCATGAGCCACTGCACCCAGCTGGGACTTACAATTTTAGGTAGTACAGTCCCCGAAGACTTCACTGAGGCAGTGACATTTGAGTAAAACTCTGAAAGAAATGAGAAAGTCATGCAAATATTTGGGTATTTAGAAGCACAGCCAATGCCAAAGCAAAGACCCTGAGTGGGTGTGTGTCTGACCTGTTGGAGGAACAGTAAAGAGGCCCATATGACTGGAACAGAGTGAGCGCAAATGAGTGGGGGGGATGCAGTTGGACAGGTAATGGGGTCATGACATGACTGCAGTCATAGGAGAAGGACCAACAGCTGAACGAATGTAGGGGCTCTCATGAAGAATAGTGGATACAGTCAAGAAATATTTTTGCATTAGCTAAGGTGGCACTTGGGAGCTGAGTGGATTACAGAGGAAGGAATAGAAGATTCCAGAGTTTCTACCTAGGATGTCTGGTAGAAGATGATGCCATTAATTGAGATAAGAGAAGCAGGAGGAGAGAGGGTCAGGCAAAAATCCACAGAGTTCAGCTGTGTATTGAATTTGAGGTGCCTGAGTGACTTGCAGAGAGAGGGGACCATAGGCATTTGGAAATACGGATTTGAGCTCAGAAGAGTAGTGAGCTGGACATAAAAAGATCTGGACCAGAATGCTAGTTGAATCCATAAATTGAATGAGACTGATTGCTCAGCTAGGGCTATAGAATATGAAGGAAACAAAGGATGGATCCATGGGAAATAACTTGTAAGGACCTGGCAAAAGGAGCGGAGAAAGCAAAAAGAGCCTGAGAAAGAGCATTTGAGGTGGAGAAAAGAGAACTCAGGCGAAATCAAGGCAGATGTCCTGTTCTGTTTCTACTGGCATCTTAAGCCTTCTGAGGAATCAGACAGCATCTGTGCCAGCAGTTTGCAAGGAGGCGGTTTCTAGCAGCACTTGACCTTGCCAAGAGGTAGCACAGAAGTCCAAAAGGGTTTGCAAAATTCTAACATGAAGCTTTTTGAAAAATGCTTTTGGCTTTTCCTATTGTTTCTGTTTCCTATATCACTGAATCCAACTTCCTCTTTCTGTTTGCTTTTCCCTTTCTTTCCTACCTGCTCTCTTCTCCTCACTGCATTTCCCTCCCTCATTCTCTTGCTCCTCGACTTTTCCAGTCCCAGCAGCTGTCACCAACCTGAGGATCACAGAGAACTCCACCAGGCACCTGTCCTTCCACTGGACCGCCTCAGAGGGGGAGCTCAGCTGGTACAACATCTTTTTGTACAACCCAGATGGGAATCTCCAGGAGAGAGCTCAAGTTGACCCGCAAGTCCAGAGCTTCTCTTTCCAGAACTTGCTACAAGGCCGAATGTACAAGATGGTGATTGTAACTCACAGTGGGGAGCTGTCTAATGAGTCTTTCATATTTGGTAGAACAGGTAAGACCAAGACCCACGCAGTAATGCATCGTGGGGGAATTGTCCCGGTATTCACTGGCTTTTCCTGGGTTAGTCCTTAGTTTCCTATTCTATTCAGGATGTAGCTTTATATGACATTTGTGACTTTCAGGCTGTTTGACCCTAAATCGCACCTTTGATTATGTATAACTGATTTGTGGCCAGTGTTTGCACTAGGTTCTGCTCTTTTGCCTCCACTTGTTTACTTCCTAGGGCTTGGTAAAAAATGAATGTGCTTCCTCCTCTTGACATCAAACTGTACAAGAGGGCCGTAACCCATCATAGTTTAATTCAAGCCATACCCTTCAGCTTTCTAACAAGAAATAGATGGAGAGGAGAGCAGGAGCAGAGAAGGGCAACCACAAATATAACAAACAGGCAGTGACTGCTGTGAATTAGAAACATAGCACTAGATGAAGTGAAAACACAGAGTTCCAGGAAAGTGAAAGACATCTCTCTGGGCTGCAAATAAAAAACAGAATCTACCCTTTTCCCATAATTTGAGTCTTTAATCTCCTATTCAAAAAAAAAATTTTTTTTTTTGAGACAAGTTCTCGCTGTGTTGCCCAGGCTGGAGTGCAGTGATGCCAGCACTGGCTCCCTGCAGCCTCGACCTCCTGGGTTCAAGTGATCCTCTTGCTTCAGCCTCCCAAGTAGCTGGGACGACAGACACATGACACCATGTATAGCAAACTTTTAATTTTTTAATTTTTATTTTTTATAGAGATGGGGGCCTCCCTATATTGCCCAGGCTGGTCTTGAACTCCTTGGCTAAAGCAGTCCTCTGCCTTGACCTCCCAAAGTGCTAGAATTAGAGGCATGAGCCACCACGCCCAGCCAACCTATTCAATTCTTTTTTCTCATTTGACAATAGTTTTAGGTGCTCTTCTGTGCCAGGTACATGGCCCACTGCTGTAATATGATGGTGAACAAGACTGTCAAGGGCGCTGCCCTCACAAAACTCTGGAATAGCGGGGAGGGAAGAGGACAGGGACAGATCATTAAAGGGAGATGATTTGGGAATGCCTTAAATTCTGTGAAAAAAATGATGTGTCATGATAGTGACTTGGCAGGACAAGCAACTACTTTAGATAGGAGAAGGCATTTCAGCAGAGAACTAAAGGTGAGGGGAGCCATGTGGGAACATATTCCAAGGGCACCCAACAGAAGTTCTGTTTGTCTTTTAAAAGGAGTGAAGAAGAGCTGCGATAAGCCTCAGCCACAGATAGAATTGCCTACCTGTCATCATTTCTGAGGCAGCCCTTTGCACATCTTTCCTCACCTGCTCATTAATGCTTAGAAGTCCTCCAATGTGGCAACAGTCTTCATTCTCCAAAGAATAGCAAAGCTATTGGGATGGACGGCAGCGTGACTAATCTATACAATGATAGGAGTGACTGTTAACACTTCTCTCCCTAAATGAAGTTGTACCAATACAGATTTTATAAGAAAGAGCACAAGAGAACTGAGAACCTAAAGGAGGATAGAGAGGACGTAAAGAGACCCGGAGAGGGTTGCTATGGAATGGTGGCTGCAATGACATAGGCCACACTGGGGAGGAGGTGGAACCTTGTATACACATTTTCTGGGCCTTTTTAAATAAGCTAAATGACAACGATTTATTCATCATTTATGAAGATTTCATTTTACATGCTTATCAGGGTGCATGTGGCAAGCATCTAGAAGTCACCACCTGTTTTGTTTTAATTTACACCATATCTCTAGTCCATACACCCTTAAAGTTAAATAGCCTGAAATGTAGGCAAGATCTGACTATAATATGTACAGCTCACCCACATGCCCAACATAGCATATACTCTCACCTGTGGGCCAAAATGGCTTTGTTTCTGTTTTGTTCTCATTAAGAATTTTTCTTCTGTTTAAGTCCCAGCCTCTGTGAGTCATCTCAGGGGGTCCAATCGGAACATGACAGACAGCCTTTGGTTCAGCTGGAGTCCAGCCTCTGGGGACTTTGACTTTTATGAGCTGATTCTCTATAATCCCAATGGCACAAAGAAAGAGAACTGGAAAGACAAGGACCTGACGGAGTGGCAGTTTCACGGCCTTGTTCCTGGAAGGAAGTACACGCTGTGGGTGGTAACTCACAGTGGAGATCTCAGCAATAAAGTCACAGCGGAGAGCAGAACAGGTGAGAAGCCCAGGTGCAAGTGGCCAAGGGGTGGTGGGAAGTAGCTTCCGGAGACACATTTTGATTCTGATTTTAATGACGAGATAAAGCCAATAATGGTATACCCTGTGCTAGCCCCTGAACTTGGGAAGGGACTGTGGTACAACAGATAAAGGACAAGGCTACGGTCCAAAAGAACTAAGTCCTTAGCTTAGCTCTATGAATCTGGGCAAGTCATTGAGCATCTCTAGGCCTCAGTTTCCTTATCTGCAAAGTGGGGATAATCATATACATCATCACTGTGTGGCTATCACCAGTGCACCCTAACTGTTTTTATGTCATGGGCACACATAGATGTCTGTGTGTCACCCTGGGGTTAATCAACAAGGCTATTTGCAATTGGACATAATTGTCTGTGGACGTCAGCTCTGCACCCCAAAATCTGATGGAATTAATACCTTCACACACTTGTAACCCATTCGGAGCACACTCATGCTCCACAGCACCATGGTAAGGAAGATCTGGCTATGAATATTTAAGAAAACATATACGAGGCTGGGCACCGTGGCTCACGCCTGTAATCCCAGTACTTTGGGAGGCCGAGGTGGATGGATCACTTGAGGTCAGGAGTTCGAGAACAGCCTGGGCAACAAGAGGAAACCCTGTCTCTACTAAAAATACAAAAATTAGCCAGGCGTAGTGGTGGCACCTGTAATCCCAGCTACCTGGGAGATGGAGGTTGCAGTGAGCCAAGATCAGGCCACTGTACTTCAGCCTGGGCGGCAAGAGCAAAACTCTGTCTCGAAAAAAAAAGAAAAAGAAAAAGAAAAGAAAAGGTACATAAAATGCTCCAGGACAGTGCCTTACACATAATAAACACTATTAATGAAAGCTCCTGCTACTATATTATCATATTATCTCTTCCTACAAAGTACATTAAAAGTGTGTCTGATGTTACTCAGCTATCTTTTTTGTATGTGTTATGGCATAGATGTGATTATGTGATTTTTCACTTTCTCCTATATTCAGCTCCAAGTCCTCCCAGTCTTATGTCATTTGCTGACATTGCAAACACATCCTTGGCCATCACGTGGAAGGGGCCCCCAGACTGGACAGACTACAATGACTTTGAGCTGCAGTGGTTGCCCAGAGATGCACTTACTGTCTTCAACCCCTACAACAACAGAAAATCAGAGGGACGCATTGTGTATGGTCTTCGTCCAGGGAGATCCTATCAATTCAGTGTCAAGACTGTCAGTGGTGATTCCTGGAAAACTTACAGCAAACCAATTTTTGGAACTGTGAGGACAAGTATGACATGTTTTCCTATTCTTGTTTCTCAGATGGAGTGAGGGGAAATATATGTTCAACATCTTACTCAAATAGGGCTTGGATTAAATCCGTATTTTTACATGGGATTGGTCTGGATTTGAATTCAGGCAGAAGTCTATGTAGATTTGTTCATTCATTCAACATTAACAACAAGGGACAATAAAGAAATAATCTCTCTGCCCTCATGGGGCTTACAATTAGGTAGGACGTACTATTTGTAAATAGACATTATATTTTGGGTATGACGAGGGAAGTAAATGGTACTATAGAGGCACTGGTTGGGTAATCTGACCCAATACAAGAGAACTTCTTGGAAAAGGAAACATCCAAATAGACACCTAAAGAAAGAAAGTTACCAGGTAGAGGTGGGGGAAGAAGTGGAGAATATTCCAGGTCGAGAGAATAAAATATTCCAAGATCAGAGAGGAGGGAGAGTACAAGATCTACTAACAGGGGAACAGAAAGAAGTTAATTTGGCCATAGCATAAAAGGTAAGGATTAAGGGAATCAGATAATAAAATGTTTTGTATTCCATGGTAACTACTTTGAACTTTATTTTGGACCAACTGGAGCCACTCAATTTTAGCAGAGATATCATAATCATTATTTACACTTTAGAAAGTTACTCTGGGTACAGTGTAGAGAATAGACTGAAAGAGGCAAAACTAGAAGCAGAGGGATCATAGGACATACTGCTGTATGTCCCTGAGATAAAAATACTTTGACGACGAAGCATATACTAGTTTCTTCCCAAAGGCATTTTGGGATAGATACTATCACCCTCAAAGAAAGACAGGTTTTCAATGTAGGGACTTTAATCCAAATATTTGTGTTTCAATAATACCCAGTAGAAGTAGTTTCTGGGATCAGATCAGATAGTTTTTGGTTGTTGATAAAATGCATAGTTGAAAGTTAGACATTTAAGCATTTTAATAAAGTCAGACATTTTTAATAAGCATTAATACTATAACAAGTATAACTTTTATGCCACATTGTATCCAAAGAGCAGTTATTTGTGTGTCAAGAGAAATATGTGAAAAAGAACTAAGAGTTTTAGTTTATGGCAAGCTCAGGCTGAGTTTTCAGTGGCTGACTGTGGGCTGTGTTCATGAAATCTGTTAAGCAGAACACCCTGCACTGGTTACCAAACCCAGGTCAGGACTCTGAACGCTTCTGCCCATTGCATCTGGTATTAGAGTCACCAGAGAAACATAATGCAAGCACTGGATGGAACAAAGCTTTACTTACATAGGGAGGAGACAGAGTAAGATCAGCCTCAACAGTATGCGTCAGTCCCTCATGGCCAGCTGCAGTGGTTGCCCAGAGATGCACTTGCTGTCTTCAACCCTGACAACAACAGAAAACAGAAGGGCACATTGTGTATGGTCTCTTCCAGCAGCCAATGCAGGGCAGTTGACTAAGTGCACCACTCTCAGGCCACAGTAGAAGGACCCTGTCCTGTCTCCTCAGAGGACAACTGTAGCATTGGTGTTCACCATCTGCCATGTGACACACAGGCGTAAGCAGAACAAAAGAGCATACATTGGGCTTGCAACAGGGAACGATACTCCCACACAAGGCAATGAGCCCAGCACAGGCTGTGTAGGCTCTCGATCTCTTGGTAAGAAAGTATCTTAAGCTCAAGGGCCATTTCTTACATAGCCAAACGGGGGTCGATAGACTATGCACACGAGACTGCCTTTCCCAACAGCCTTGCAGGTACTCAGTTTAAGAGCTCATATGACTCTGTTAAAGGCTGGGCTTATAGATCACAACTGGACTGTTGTATTCAGTCCTGGATGCTAGAATTTAAGTGAGGCATTTACCAAACTGGTGTTTGTGCCCAGGGGAGTGCCCAGGAGGACAAAAAAACTGCCATGAAGAAGGACTCAGTGTTGTATTTTATGAGGAATGATGACTAGTGGAACCTGTTGTTTGTTTGTTTGTTTGTTTTTTCGAGGCTTGTATTTATTAGGATCAGGTGAGGCTATGGGTAACAGAAATTCCAAAATAGCAGAAGTTTAAATAGAATAGAAGTTTGTAATTTTCATGTAAAATCATTCCAGTACTCAATTTCTCACAGATATGCTTCAACCATAATGAATGATTTGCAGTTCTCAATTTTCTACCATCCTACTCCCGGCACCTCCTCCTTTGGTACCTGGGTTTGTGGTTTTTCTCTACGCAGAATGCCTCTTTCTTGATATCTTGGCAGAGTGTCACCTCTGCCTTACAGCTTTTACTAACTCCTGCTGATAACTAATAGCCAGCAGCTGAAAGTTGCGTGTCACCCCCCCCCCCACCCCCAACATAGCACCTTCTCTCGCCATTTCTTCTGGTATGTTTTCCTTTCTGCCTTCTATTATGGCTATTTGGACTCATTTCCATTCCTGCAGGTTAGGGCTAACATCTTACTTACCTCTGTACTATTCATAATCCCCAGAAGAGGACCTGGCCCATAGTAGGTACTTGTTTCTGTCAACACGTGAAATAAGTGTTCACTCCACTTTCTTTTTGTTTGCATGGCTTCAGAGGAGGACATAATTCTTAACTTTGCTCCTCTATAGGTAAGTTGTTTTGCCCCCTCTGGCTTCTTTCAGGAATTTTTCTTTATCTTTGATTATCTGTAGTGTGAAAACGATATGCCTAGGCATAGTTTTTTTGGCATCTATCCTCCTTGGTGTTTTCTGAGCTTCCTGGATCTGTGGTTGGTGTCTAACATTTATTTGTGGGAAATTCTTAGTCATTCTTGTTTCAAATATTTCTTCAGTTCCCTTCTTTCTCCTTCTGGTATTCCCATTTTGTGTAGGATACACTTTTTGTGGTTGTTCCACGGTCCTTGGATATTCTGTTCTGCTTTTCAGTCTTTCTTTGCTTTTCCATTTGGGAGGTCTCTACTGATAGATCCTCAAGGCTCAGAGACTGTCCTCAGCCATGTCTAGCTACTAAGAAGTCCATCAAGGTATTCTTCATTTCTGTCACAGTGATTTGATCTCTAGCATTTATTTTTGGTTCTTTCTTAGGACTTTCATCTCTCTGTTTACATCACCCACCTGTTCTTGAATGTTGTCTACTTTGTCCATTAGAGCCCTTAACATGTTGATGACTGTTGTTTTAAATTCCTGGTCTGATGGTTCCAATATTCCTGCCATATCTAACTTGTGGTTCTGGATCCTTGTTCAGTTTCTTCAAGCTATTTATTTTTTCCTTTAGTAGGCCTTGTGATTTTTTATTGATAGCTTGATACGACATACTACGTAAAAGAAACTGCCGTAAATTGGTGTTTGGTGGGGCAGTGATGAAGCATGGGGGAGGAGAAGTGCTTTAGAGTCCTACGATTAGGTCTAGTCTTCTAGCGAGCTTATGCCTCCAAGCTGTGAACTTTGCAGGTACTTCTCAGCACCCATGGTTGAAGTGGCTGGGGTTTGGTTATTCCCCTGGCCCAGGTCAGTTGGGCTCTGATAAAACCCCAGCAGGTTAGGCTTTGGGTAGATTCCACTGAGGGCAGAGTGCTCTAATGTGTTTCAAAACAGTTCTTTTGTTCCCCCCCTTTCAGAAACACAGGGGGATTTTTCTTCGATATTCACTGTGAGAACCTGGTTGAGCTCTCCTGGAGCTAAAACTCACAAAAGTGTGGAGGGCCCCATAACTAGATCCCCTGGAGTCCTTAACTATGACTTAACCCCTGGAGACTTGTCCACGCTTGTCCTTCAGCATTTCCTACCCCAGCCCTTGTTCCCTGGGAGATTTGTGCTCATGTGTCTGCTAGGGTGAGCCACCACACTCTGTATTTGCCTGTCTGTCCCTCCTATACCTAGATCTCAGAGCTAGTTGGACCCAAAGGAGCTGGAAAATAAAAAACAAAATTCTCCTTGAGTTCTGAAAAGTGTTGCTCCTCTGTTCCCTTTAGAGCCTGACAAGATACAAAACCTGCATTGCCGGCCTCAGAACTCCACAGCCATTGCCTGTTCTTGGATCCCTCCTGATTCTGACTTTGATGGTTACAGTATTGAATGCCGAAAAATGGACACCCAAGAAGTTGAGTTTTCCAGAAAGCTGGAGAAAGAAAAATCTCTGCTCAACATCATGATGCTAGTGCCCCATAAGAGGTACCTGGTGTCCATCAAAGTGCAGTCGGCCGGCATGACCAGCGAGGTGGTTGAAGACAGCACTATCACAATGATAGACCGTAAGTGTCCCTGAAGGTACGCACGGAGCCTCCTGTCACCGGAGTGAAGGGGCTGTGCACCCTTCTCTATCATATCCATCACTGGCATTCACTTGCATACATTTCACTTTTGCATAAGCCTATGTGATTGCCACCTGGAGAGGAGGACTTAAAAGGCTCCAAGAAATGGCAACATTTCTCTGGGTAAAGTACCCTGACAGCAAACAAGTTAGATGATTTTAAAGTACCTGAATGAGTTAGTATTTAAATATATCACTTTGCCTCATATAGTTAGAGCTATAATAGAGCTCTTAAGCAATTTGAAGCTACAACTTCAGGAAATTCTGCTGAAGAGCTACCTCTTTCATTATGTTTAATGTGCCACTGGCAAATCACTTCCTCTGCCTGTTTTCCTTCAGGAGAGGGGGAGAGTTTCTTGATTACAGCATTAAACACGGGCACACGCTCACATACACAGTCTGATGCAGGAGAGCAGAATCCTTCATTTCACTAACTGTTGTTTATGCTGTGAAAGCAGAGTTGTGACCCCTCTTGGTTCCTTCCCCACCTCTTTTTCCAGGCCCCCCTCCTCCACCCCCACACATTCGTGTGAATGAAAAGGATGTGCTAATTAGCAAATCTTCCATCAACTTTACTGTCAACTGCAGCTGGTTCAGCGACACCAATGGAGCTGTGAAATACTTCACAGTGGTGGTGAGAGAGGCTGATGGTAAGTTATCATGAGTTAACTCCACTCTGAGACACCGAATTGCTTTCTCGGAGGTCATGTGGGAGATCTTTCTGTGAAAAGGTTCAAGAAACTTAAGTAGAAAATTTAATTTTTGTCTCATTCACCCCATCTCTGCTGGATACTGGGAGATATAAGGAAAAGCTGCTCAAAGGCTCTTTGGGCAGTAAAGCCTGTTATCCTCTGGGTTTAATTATTAAATAGAAGAGTAATGGTAATACCAACCACAGCAATAATAACAATAACCATCATTTATTGAGCCTTTACCATGTGCCGTGCACCGTTGGAAGTGCATTGCATGTAATGCCTTATTCAGTCCTCTTCTTTCCACCCAACCTCTTGGGAATCTCAAGGCTTCAAACTAACCTTGAAGGAACTCTTAATTTATGTATTACATTTCTTATTTATTTATTTATTTATTTTTGAGACGGAGTTTCGCTCTTGTTGCCCAGGCTGGAGTGCAATAGCGCAGTCTTGGCTCACTGCAACCTCCACCTCCTGCCTCAGCCTCCTAAATAGTTGGGATTAGTCCTCTTCATTACTGGGTCAATCTTGTTCACTACTCTTTTGTTCTACCATTAAACATTAATATGCCTCAATCATCTTCACCCCTCCCTATCTCCAATGCCTCAACTGATCATACTTGCAAACTACCCACCAAGTCACAAAAATAACCAAAAGCCTAAAAGAAGAAAAAAAAGTTCATGAGAAACATTCTTCTCTTCTCCACTGAATTTTGAATAGTATGTTTCATTCTCTAGTTTCCTAAATTATTCAATATCTACCTAATTCCTACAGATAAGAACAAAGTCTAGGGAATAGTAATCACAACATCACATACAACCACTGAGTAAGAGCTTTCAAGCTTATTATATCAGCATTTGTCAAACCACCTGTAAGAGTGTTGTATTTGGGGCACACCTGTCCATGTATATATTTGCTGTTGAGGTCTTGTGTGTTATTTCTCCAAAAGAGATGCTTGTGCCTGGAATGACATTAATATACGTTTACCTTTCTTATATATTTTTATACTGTTTAAGGTGCTACACGAGTTTCTTAAGCATCCCTGATAATTTTGACCCATTTGTGGGTAAGGGGGAAACTTGAAACCTGACAAACTGTGAGGAAGTTTCTAGGCCAATGGGTATTTTAGGCTCACAGTATCTAACAGTCTATGTGCTTTTACAGTTTATTTAATTGAACTAAATCTGGTTATGCACAATTAATTAAATAATTTCAAGGGTCAGTGGTGTGTCCCAGATTTCCTCACACCACATAATTGAAGATAAATTGGTGAACTGTGGAAAGACTTTAGACTTGATTAGACTGCAATGAAGACAGTGTTTTGCTGCATGACTATAAGACAGTAACTGAAAAAGTCACACCCCAGAAAGTAGCCTTGTGTTCCCCAGCCAGACAGGCTTCCATTATTGATATCCATGGAGATGGGCTGTGATTTCCAGGTTAGCTAAGATAACAATCCATCTCCTATAAATGCCATTTATAGTGTACATACTCATGCTAAAGACAACGTTTCTTTTTAACTACTTTTTTAATATTTCTAAGATCCACTTATGAGCAAATTTTATTAAACAAGAATCTAGGATGCTATGATAAACACTCACTGCACCACACCTTAAGCTCACTGTAAACAGTACCTGATCTCTATAGTATTTATCTTTCTACTTACGCTTTTCTCCAGTCAGCATCAAAACTGGTTTGCAGTGCCAAAACACACAGCAGGCTGGGTGAACAGGGAAAGAGTTCTGGGAAGTGCTCTGAGTAAGGGGCCAAATTTGGACCAGGATTAAACTGTACTCAAGATAACAGAGCCACACGCAGAGCAGTAATCAAACTGGGCATGGCATGTGGAGCGCGCCTTGTGGGATGACTACTCTGGCCTAGGACATGATTTCTCTTATCTCTTTCCTATTTCCCAGGTCATAGGGGTTTCCTTATTAGCTCAACTACAATGGTTATTAGTAAGATAAAGAGTTTATTGAGTGGGTTCACTCACAATGGGAGTTGTGTAACACTGTGGAGTTGTGAGAGGTGCTATCATTTTATGCAATGAGCTACCCTCATTTTATTTCCTAGGAAAATGATGCCATATGCGTGTGTTTGTGTGTGTGTATTTTATATACACACTATTTATTTTTATGTATTTTAGAAAAAGTGAATTAAAATTAACTTTATTAGGAGAATTTCATATCATTCTTTGAGATTGCACAATCTGTACTTTGGAAATGGCCAGAGATAGTGGATGAGGAGGCAGCCTTAGAAACCTAATTTAAAATCACTGAAATCACTTAAGTCACAAGAAAGGCAGTCCTTAACTGTGGGTTTTCTCCTCCAGGCAGTGATGAGCTGAAGCCAGAACAACAGCACCCTCTCCCTTCCTACCTGGAATACAGGCACAACGCCTCCATTCGGGTGTATCAGACTAATTATTTTGCCAGCAAATGTGCCGAAAATCCTAACAGCAATTCCAAGAGTTTTAACATTAAGCTTGGAGCAGAGATGGAGAGCCTAGGTGGAAAATGCGATCCCACTCAGCAAAAATTCTGTGATGGACCACTGAAGCCACACACTGCTTACAGGTTAGATGTATTACCACTGTTTTGCTAGATGGGACATGCTACATTACAAGGCACTTGGCTGTCTGAGCATCTGATGCATGTGAGCTTCCATAGATTAATAACCTATGTTAGAAGAGTACTCTGCATTTTACTGGGTAATTTATGAAAGTTGGATTCCTGCCTCCACTTGCAGGTAATGTGTCAAAAGGGACTTTAGCACTATGCAAAAGCTCCAATTCATTAAGGGAAGAACTGAAGGTTCTTAACAGATTGTTCTCTCTTCTACAACTTTTTTTTTTTTTTTTTTGAGACAGAGTCTTACTCTTGCCCACACTGGAGTGCAGTGGTGCCATCTCGGCTCACTGCAACCTCCGCCTCCCTGGTTCAAGCAATTCTCTTGCCTCAGCCTCCCGAGTAGCTGGGATTACAAGTGCATGCCACCACACCTGGCTAATTTTTGTATTTTTAGTACAGAGGTTTCACCATGTTGGCCAGGCTGGTCTCCAACTCCTGGCCTCAAGTGATCTGCCTGCCTCAGCCTCCCAAAGTGCTGGGATTACAGGTGTGAGCCACCATGCTGGGCCCTTCTACGACTTTTTAAATATAAGTCCAATACTTTACGTTGCTCATTATTGTAAAAATGTCCAAATAAAATGACTGAGCTTAGGGAGATCCAAACAATATGAAGCTATATCTTCTACTTATAATGTGAACTGAAATTATGCTCACTTATTTACCTTCCAAGGCATCTAAAGATGGAAGTGCTCTTTGGTCCAGACAGAACTCTGGAAGGCAAAGGCCCCTGAATGAATGGGAACACCTTTTTTTCCCCATGGAGATGACAAATGAAAAGGAGCAGCTGTTTGGCTTTGGCTCCAGGAAACATCATTGCAGTCACTAAGCCCTTCTGCCCTAGGAATTGGCAGTGCTCTTGTTCTGCACTGTGTTCTCAGAAGGCAGGTACAAGCAGAAGTATATAGCATCCCAATCAGCATCCTCAAGAGAAAGGGAACCTAGGCTACTGTCTTGGATATAGAGATACTGACACCCAAGATTATTGCTTCTGCAGAAGTTGTACCTTCTCTGTTGGGTGTTGGAAGAGCTGATACCCAATCAATATGGCAGTAAATTAGGTTTTCCGTGGGCCAGCGTCCATTCTACTTTGTTGATGCTGAGGGCTTATTGATTCTCACATATTTGAAGTATCACTCCTAGGTCTCAGCCGAAAAAAACTCTGCTGCAGGTTCCAAAAGGAGACTATGACATAGCATTACACCCGAGAGAGTTCTTAGCCCCTCCCTCACATCAAACAAGTCAAGACAGATGTTTTTCCTAAAACAAAACACTCATCTTTGGCAGGAACTCTGTATAGCTACCTTTACCCAGGGCTCAACAGACGCTTACTGTTACCTCCCAGGCAAGGTCGGCACCTCCAGATTAAACACACACAAACTTTTTAGTGATACTTACTTCAAAAAGAGTCCATATGAACCTACCTAAAGGAAACAAGATTTCAGAAGAACAAGAGAGAAACAAGAAAGATTAGAAAACCAGGATTTATCAGTTCCTGTAAGAATCAAGAGATGCGGCCAGGAGTGGTGGCTCACGCCTGTAATCCCAGCACTTTGGGAGGCTGAGGTGGGCAAATCATTTGTGGTCAGAAGTTCGAGACTAGCCTGGCCAACATGGTGAAACTCCATCTCTACTAAAAACACAAAAGTTAGCCAGGCATGGTGGTGCACGCCTGTAATCCTAGCTACTCGGGAAGCCGAGGCAGGAGAATCGCTTGAACCTTGGAGGTGGAGGTTGCAGTGAGCTGAGATCATTCCACTGTACTCCAGTCTGGGCGACAGAGCAAGACTCCATCTCAAAAACAAAAAAAGAGGCTGGGCGCGGTGGCTCACGCCTGTAATCCCAGCACTTTGGGAGGCCGAGATGGGTGGGTCACAAGGTCAGGAGATCGAGACCATCCTGGCTAACACGGTGAAACCCTGTCTCTACTAAAAATACATTTAAAAAAAATTAGCCGGGCGCGGTGGCAGGCGCCTGTAGTCCCAGCTACACGGGAGGCTGAGGCGGGAGAATGGTGTGAACCCGGGAAGTGGAGCTTGCAGTGAGTGGAGATCGCACCACTGCACTCCAGCCTGGGCCGACAGAGCAAGACTCCATCTCAAAAAAAAAAAAGAAAAAGAAAAAAAAAAGAATCAAGAGATTTCTCAGCTCTTTGGTTACCTGGGCTCAAGGAAACTTGAGCAAAAGTCACCTACGGGCTATTTTCTTTTTTGAGTTGGAACATTGAGGCTGATTTAGTTTGTTTACTTACGGAAAGGGAAGGGGTGAAGATAACTCATTACTATATTTCAAATAGAGAGTAAGGAGCTATAAAAAATTTGTGTCTGGACCAGAGCCCACCAATCTCCCAGCACCCATAGTAGCTATGGAGGTCTTTGGAAGAGCACCTGCATTTGAGTTCCAACTCTGCCACTTTTTAACTATGTATTTTAACTTGTAAGCAGCATTTCAGTTCTCTAATCTTCATCTTCCTCACCTGCAAAGCTCCATAAGGGTGTCCTAAGTAGTGGTTTTGAGTATGTGACAGATCAAACCTAGTCGTATCACTTCTAAATTAAGGTTTTCCCGTAGTTCCCATTCACTTACAAGAGCAAGAGCAGATTTCAGCACAGGGCACACTAAACCCTGCTTTCTCCTGCCTGCCTCACCAGCCTTGTCTCCAACCATATATGCTCTAAGTACCCACTGCTTTCCTGCTACTCATCACTCCTCAGAATTCCTGAATGTGACATGGTTCTTTTATACCCCTGAGCCTTTGCATAATCTTTTCTCTCTCAGATGCTTTCCGTTCTTATCTGGCTCGCGAATTCTCCATACACTTCAAAAGCCAGCTCAACCCTCAACCACCCACATTATCCTGTCAACCCACAGCTGGGCGGTTGGGTGCTCCATCAGCTCCATGTCCACGTCCACAGCACCGTCTCCCTACATTCCTCTAATCCTACATTTACCAGTGGCTTTTAACCCTTTATCGAATTACCTGCTCTCTTCAACTAGACTGCAAGAACTCACAATCCAACAGGGGAGACAGATGTGTCATTGGTTACAAAACAATATGGCAGGTTCCTGGCACAAAAGATGTGCTCGTGAAATGTTTATGAACAAATACGGGAATGAGCCAAGATGCTCTATGGAAGTAACACATTCGTGTTATGGCTTCATCATCTCTGTGTATATGTTTGTTTTTCAGAACAGAGCTTTCCTCTATTTCTCCAATATATATGTTTACTTTAGTCATGTTAAAAGCATACCAGACAGATAATGCTTGATGAGAGGAGGTGTCATCTCCCAAAACACATCACAGAACCACATGCAAATCAGCCTCTTCTGTGGTGGCTGCTGAACTCAGTCCAGTCAGAATTCTGCCTGTCTCAAGACAATCATCACCAGTCACCCTCCTTGTTGTTAGGCATCCTTTTTTCCAAAGGGAATAGGTGGACAGGAAATAGTGCAGAAAAAGAATAATTAGGATTGAGAAATGGGAAATTCTAGGTTCAGCTGATATGCAAGTTTGTTATGTCAACAGATATAATGTGTTTCATTCATTGTTGGGTTCCTATGATTCATATGTATTATTGCATTGTTATGGAATGAGAAAGGGCAGATCATTATGGTGAGAGAGTTGGAAGGTTAGGAAAGTGCTGGTCTGGTTTTGTTTTTATTCTAAATAAAAGAGCAGTGTGACCATAGTAAGGTGGTCAGCTTCTCCTGACCTCGTTTTCTTCAAAGGAAGGAAATTGAACCACACGATCTCTAACTTTCTGCTATAGAATTCTAATTCTAGACACATTTAAAGTGGAAAAAATTCTATCAGATATTTGTTCACTGAAAATAGTGTCTTGTTATTGTGTCATATTCATAATTACCTTGCTATAATATATTCAGCATATGTTTTCTTGCCTTCTCTGGCAATAGGTGTTGTTGGGTGATAGATAAATAAGGTGGAGCACTGCCTTCAAGGAGCTTACAATGTGGAGACAGAAGCCACATCTGCAAAATAGAGGCAGAAATGTTGAAGGACATAAGGAATAAAGGAAAATAAATGCTATGAAGATTCAGAAGGCTTCTCAAAGGATGTATTAAAACATAGGAAAAGGATTTAGAAATATGCAGATAGTGACAGAAGGAGATTCAATGTGGAAGGAATAGTGGGAGTCAAAGTGTGGAGTTTTAAATACACAAATTGTTTAGAGTAGAACAAACAGTCCAGTTTCAAACAGAGGGTGAATAAAAAGGAGTAGACTGGGATGATAGGACGAGACAGGACTGTGGGTGGGTGCTAAGTGCTGGGCTGGGGAAACTAGCTGTGATATTCATTTTTGGAAAAGTTTTAAGGGAAGAATGCCTGATGACCCATTAATTTTAAGCTGAACCTATACTAGGTCATTATCTCCTTCCTAAAGGTCCCTTTTATCTGCATCCATTCAGTACTTTGTATTTACACTTGTGATTTCAGAGCAGAGTATGTCAAGGTTGTTATAGCCAATGCTTTTATTTTACAGATGAGGCATAAAGAACTTTAGGGACCATCCAAGTAGCCAGCAACGGAGTAAAAGTGAGAACTAGACCTCAGATCCTCTTGTTCCTAGCCCAGGCTTTTTTCATCCTTCCTACAAAAGTCATGGTGTGTGTGTGTGTGTGTGTGTGTGAGAGAGAGACAGACCGAGAGAGAGAGAGAGAGAGAGAGAGAGACAGACCGAGAGTCTTGCTCTATTGCCCAGGCTGGAGTGCAGTGGCGTGATCTCAGCTCACTACAACCTCCACTTTTTGGATTCAAGCAGTTCTCATGCCTCAGCCTCCCAAGTAGCTGGGACTATAGGCACGCATCACCACGGGTCTGGCTAATTTTTGTATTTTTAATAGAGATGGGGTTTCACCATGTTGGCCATACTGACCTCAAATTATTGGCCTCACGTGATCTGCCTGCCTTGGCCTCCCAAAGTGCTGGAATTACAGGCATGAGCCACTGTGCCCAGCCAGAAGTCATTGCTTTTAACCAAAAATTAAGCCATGAGGAAATAAGAAAAGAGATCTGTACTAGGAGCCAGAAATATGAAGTTCAGTTTTTGTTCATCATCTTTCTGTGTGATCTTGGAGAAGACAAGGACTGTCTCCTAGCTTCAGGTTCCAAACCTCTGAAGTAATATAATAAACTTCTTTATTATATTGGAGAGGTTGAACATGATCAACATGATCAAACAGAACCATGTTTGAAAAAGTCCTTATGGCTGGGCGCGATGGCTCACACTTGTAATCCCAGCACTTTAGGAGGCCAAGACAGGCAGATAGCTTGAGCCCAGGAGTTCAAGACCGGCCTGGGCAACATGGCAAAACCCCATCTCTACTAAAAATACAAAAATTAGCTGGCCATGGCAGTGTGCACTTGTAATCCCAGCTACTCAGGAGGCTGGAGTTGGAGGATCACTTGAACTTGGGAGGTGGAGGTTGCAGTGTGCATTCTGACCTGGTGACAGAGTAAGACCCTGTCTTAAAAAAAAAAAGAAAAGAAAGAAGAAAGAAAAAGAAAAAAGTCTTCCCACACTTATAAATAAGAAACTCTTATCAGAGACACTGAATTTCCAAAGGTATAATAAATTAGCAACATACTTGCCAAGGCATTGGTGTTATAGTGGTTAGCATAGCTGCCTTCCAAAATTAGCAACACACACCAACTCCTCACCTTCCCCTTTAATGTGTGGTGATTGCTTGTTCCCCTTTGTGGACCTTTCTCAATATACTTCCACTGACAGGCTGTTATTCCTGGAAGAACATCTTTTGACTTGGAATGGATCTTTTGGAGATGGAAGTTATAGATGTGATTTATCAATATGATCTTGATGTTCATTTTACAGGATTACACTCGGATCTGGGCATGAGTTAGAAGAAGTGGGGGCAGGGTCAGAACAATTTGCCCTGGCCTAGTACTGCTTCAGCGTTATCACAGGACATGCCCAGATACCTTTGGGTTCAAGAAATACAGATTTAAAAAAAAAAAAAAGGAGTACTTCTGGTCACTTTCATAGAACTGAAATTAACACTAGAAAGTTTTCCCATATAAACCAAGCCTAATACTTCATCAGTTCAATTAGAGAATCTTCACAATAGGAGGGACTCAAGAAGTCACCCAAGCCAATCTTTAACTTAGTGCAGCAATGCCCTCCTCCAGCTTCCCTGAGACTGCTTCTCCTCCAGCCTCTACTTGAATCCCATCCCCATCCTCCAGCCCCCAGTGACTGGGAGCTCACAATCTAGGAGGTAGCTCATATTCTAATGTTAGAAAACAGCTTAATATTCCTAAACTCCTCCTTCCTTATAAATTCAGCCTACTGAGCCTAATTCTACCTTCAAGAAGAAAAATAATCATGTTGTTTTCCTCTTCTACATGGCAGCCTTCTTTAAATCAGAAGCTAACTATATTATGCCCCTTGAAGTCTTCTCTATCATTGTTCAGGTCAATCACCTCAAATGATCTCTAATTCATCCTAAAATATGCCCCCAGAAATTGAGTGCAGCTCTCCAGACTGGGCCTGACTTACACAGAGAGCATAAGACTTAGGTCCTGTGATAGGGATCACAGGCTTCTCATTCAAGCAGAGGTTACACATCTGTGTTTGTAGCTGTATCTTGCTTGTTTATTGAATTTAAGACCAGCTGATTTTCAGGCACTATCCCACATGGACACGTGGACAGCCACCTCAGCAACTCTCCTGCCCAGGTGACTGCAATAACTCCAGTGTCAGCTGGACAGTTCTAAATCAATGCTTCAATGTCCCTCTAAATCGAGTATATCCCAAGCAAAGTATATCCTCCTTCACCAATCTCTCCCCTTTTTTTTTTTTTTTAAGATGGAGTCTTGCTTTGTCACCTAGGCTAGAGTGCAGTGGTATGATCTTGGCTCACTGCAGCCTCCACCTCCCATGTTCAAGCGATTCTCCTGTCTCAGCCTCCCAAGTAGCCACGATTACAGATGCCCGCCACCAGGCCTCATTTTTGTATTTTTAGTAGAGATGGGGTTTCGCCATGTTGGCCAGGCTGATCTCAACCTCCTGACCTCAGGTGATCCGCCTGCCTCGGCCTCCCAAAGTGCTGGGATTACAGGTGTGAGCCACCACGTCCAGCCTCTCTCCTCATTTCTATCAATGTTCCTACTATTCTCTTGAGTGACGTGAGCTCAAGTCTTAGGCCATCCTTGATTCCTCCCTGCTTCTCTTCAGTCTGGGCCCCACCTAGTTCCTCCTTTCAGTGCCTTTTCACAGTCTTCTTTCCATTCTCATTGCCAGGGCTCCTGGCCAGGGCCCTGTGTCCTCGGCCTGATTATCCCAGCAGTCTCTTCATTGAGCTGTCTGCTCCCCGCCACCTCACCTCCTATGCCCACACACACTGTTTCCTCCATATTCTACTATTCCTCATTTGCCATTGTTTATATGCTTTCTTCTTTTGCTATTTGCCTGATTCCTTTATATTTTGTTTTCAAGTTTCCAAGACTAGAGACCATGCATCTCTTTGTAACTTCAGCAATTTATAAAGGCCTTTAACAAATATTTCCTATTGACAATAAATATGATATTAGAATATATTTAGATAAAATGATCTTTAGAAAATAGTGCCAAAAGATGAAGAGCTATGTAAGTTAAAATAACAACAACAATAATAATATTGATATTTGGTCACTTGACTTTTCTAATGGGCATCTCAGAATTACTTCCCCCACAACTGATCTGTCTGGATCTTCCCAAACCCCCCAGTCTACTTCTCCATAGTTTTCCCTCATGTTAGTAAATGACACATCCATTCTTCCATTTGTTCCCCAGCCAGAACATATGGATCATCCATACTCTATATTCATCAACAAATTTAGTTCTTCCTTCGATATATCCAACACTTCTCACTCACTGCCTTCATCACTACCTTTCTGAATAAAGCAGTCCCACATGCTGTATTCCCATTGCTTTCCATCGTCCTTACCCCGCTCTTTTTTTTTTCATAGCACACATCTCATCTGATTTATTATATTTATGTGTTTATTATCTGACTTCCTCCATGAGAATGTAACCTCTGGAATGGCAAGGACTTTGTTTTGTTTCTTGCAAAGTCCCAGCTCCTAGAACAGTGATTGGCATGTGGCAGGGGCTCATTAAATATTTATGAATAAATTGATGAATGAATGTATGAACCCAGGACTATCTGATTCCGTAACTCATATTCTACCCTGCTATACACTGACCAGGAACCCACCCTATTTCTCCTTGAACGCATTTTTCAGCTACTGTGTTCAACAACTAATTTATATTTAAATAAATCGGTTTTCTTTTCAGAATCAGCATTCGAGCTTTTACACAGCTCTTTGATGAGGACCTGAAGGAATTCACAAAGCCACTCTACTCAGACACATTTTTTTCTTTGCCCATCACTACTGAATCAGGTAAGGCTAACCTTTACATCATGTTCTACCAACTGCCATGTCACCTACAAGAGCCTCTAATGGGGAGATATTGGCTGATGATGGGGGAAACATTTATTTTCATTTGGAACTGAATCTTTGTGTGGCCAAAAATTGATGTGGATCAAAGGGATTGCACAATTTCTCTAGAAGAATGGATTGAAAGGGAATTAATCTAAAAAGAAGGTGAAAGTACAGTATTTTTTTCTATTAAAAATGAATTATTTTCTAAATAGTGAATGAAAACCATTAAAATCAAGAGTTTTTCACAGGCAGAAATATAAGTTAGTACAAAAGGCTTTCAGTTAAAAATGAGAATGTATATATGCATATACACAGAAATGCTCAGAAAAAAAGACTAAAAGAAAAAACACCAAAATATTAATGATGTGTATCTCAAAGTAATGGAACTACAGGTGACTTTTCTTCCTTTTGCTTATTATGTGTTGACTTTGTACTATTAAAAACTGTTGGCCCAGCGCAGTGGCTCACGCCTGTAATCCCAGCACTTTGGGAGGCCGAGGCGGGCGGATCACAAGGTCAGGAGATCGAGACCATCCTGGCTAACATGGTGAAACCCCGTCTCTACTAAAAATACAAAAAAATTAGCCGGGCGTGGTGGCGGGCGCCTGTAGTCCCAGCTATTCGGGAGGCTGAGGCAGGAGAATGGCGTGAACCCGGGAGGCAGAGTTTGCAGTGAGCCAAGATTGTGCCCCTGCACTCCAACCTGGGTGACAGAGTGAGACTCCGTCTCAAAAAAAAAAAAAACTGTTAATGTAAAAGACTATACATAACAATTTCTGAAAGAGACTTCTCTGGTGTGTTAGAGGGAAAGCCTGAGTAATAATAGTGGCTAGTATTTACTGTTCACCTTCTCTGTGGAGACACAGTTTTAAGCATTTTACATAGAATAACTTGTCCAATTCTCATGACAGTCTTTTGAGGTAGATGCTATTATCATCCCCATATTAAAGATGAGGACATGCGGCACCAGAGATTAAGTAACTTCCCCAAGATGGTGCAGCTGAAATTCTGGCACTTTCTGCCCAAGCACACAACCTCTGCATTGCCCTGTCTCTGAATACTTCCACCAGGCTGAGAATAGCATCATTTCATCCCCTTCTTTCTTAACACCATCGTCTGCACAGCCTTTTGCTGTAGCCAGTGTTCTGCAGTGCTTGATCTCTAGGTCTGGGAAGTTCTTTACAGCTAAAACCGCCTCTCGTGCTGCATGACAAAAGATGACTCAGCCTCACAAACATTCCAATCTATTTATGCCAAATATAGGGATAATCTCCCACTTTTCAAGCCAAAGGGGGATGAGAACACAGTTAAGCAGATTTAGATGTCTACTTATAATTTAATGTAGGGACTTTGTAAACACAATTCTTTCCTTTTTGAAATATTGTTACATGACAAAAATTGCATGTAGTCCAGTACAGCAAGACAGTAAACGTATATTCGAAAAATGGTATTAACCACACTCAAGGAAAGATGATTGTGTTGATTTGATGAGTCTTGAAAGGCAACATGGAACAAACAAATCTAAGGTCTTAAAATGCAACTTCAAACATGGGCCACTTCACAGACCTAAATTTAAGGGGTAACACAGTAACACTTTTACAAGAAAACATAGGTATAACTCTTTGTAACCTTGGATTAGAATATAGCTTTTAAGATATGACGGCCGGGCGCGGTTGCTCAAGCCTGTAATCCCAGCACTTTGGGAGGCCGAGATGGGCGGATCACAAGGTCAGGAGATCGAGACCATCCTGGCTAATACGGTGAAACCCCGTCTCTACTAAAGAATACAAAAAAAAAAGGATATGAATAGACATTTCTCAAAAGAAGACATTCATACAGCCAACAGACACATGAAAAAATGCTTATCATCACTGGCCATCAGAGAAATGCAAATCAAAACCACAATGAGATACCATCTCACACCAGTTAGAATGGCAATCATTAAAAAGTCAGGAAACAACAGGTGCTGGAGAGGATGTGGAGAAATAGGAACACTTTTACACTGTTGGATTGTAAACTAGTTCAACCATTATGGAAAACAGTATGGCAATTCCTCAAGGATCTAGAACTAGACGTACCATATGACCCAGCCATCCCACTACTGGGTATATACCCAAAGGATTATAAATCATGCTGCTATAAAGACACATGCACACGTATGTTTATTGCAGCACTATTCACAATAGTAAAGACTTGGAATCAACCCGAATGTCCATCTGTGACAGACTGGATTAAGAAAATGTGGCACATATACACCATGGAATATTATGCAGCCATAAGAAAGGATGAGTTTGCGTCCTTTGTAGGGACATGGATGCAGCTGGAAACCATCATTTTTAGCGAATTATCACAAGAACAGAAAACCAAACACTGCATGTTCTCACTCATAGGTGGGAACTGAACAATGACATCACTTGGACTCGGGAAGGGGAACATCACGCACTGGGGCCTATCATGGGGAGGGGGGAGGGGGGAGGGATTGCATTGGGAGTTATACCTGATATAAATGATGAATTGATGGGTGCTGACGAGTTGATGGGTGCAGCACACCAACATGGCACAAGTATACATATGTAACAAACCTGCATGTTATGCACATGTACCCTAGAACTTAAAGTATAATTAAAAAATAAATAAATAAATAAATAAATAAAAAACTAGCCGGGCGACGAGGCGGGCGCCTGTAGTCCCAGCTACTTGGAAGGCGGAGGCAGGAGAATGGCATAAACCTGAGAGGCGGAGCTTGCTGTGAGCTGAGATCCGGCCACTGCACTCCAGCCTGGGCGACAGAGCCAGACTCCGTCTCAAAAAAAAAAAAAAAAAAGATATGACACCAAAAGCATAAGCTACAAAAGAAAAAAACAGACAATTTGGATTTAATTAAAATCAAAAACTTGTGCTTCAAAGGACACTATGAACAAAGTAAAAAGACAACCTACAGAATTGGGAGAAAATATCTGCAAATCCCATATCTGATAAGGGCTGAGTATCTAGCATATAAAGAACTCTTACCTCACAATTTAATAATAGAAACACAAATTACACTGTATATATAGTGTAATATATATATATATATATGTGTTTTTTTTTTTTTTTTTTTCAAGATGGAGTCTTGCTCTGTCACCCAGGCTGTAGTGCAGTGATGCCACCTTGGCTCACTGCAACCTCCACCTCCCAGGTTCAAGCAATTCTCCTGCCTCAGCCCCCCAAGTAGCTGGGATGTCAGGCACGCACCACCACGCCCGGCTAATTTTTGTATTTTCAGTAGAGACGGGTTTTCACCATGTTGGCGAGGCTGGTCTCAAACTCCTGGCCTTGTGATCCGCCTGCCTCAGCCTCCCAAAGTGCTGGGATTACAGGTGTAAGCCACCGTGCCCAGCCAAATTACACAATATTTAAATGGGCAAAGGCTCTGAATAGACATTTCTCCAAAGAAGATGTACAGTTGACTAATAAGCACATGAAAAGATGCTCAACATCAGTAGTCATTAGGGAAATGCAAATCAAAATCACAAGAAGATACCACTTCACACCCAGTAGCATGGCTGTAATCAAAAAGACAGTAACAAGAGTGAGGATATGAAGAAATCAGAACCTTCCATACACCACTTATGAGAATGTAAAATGGTGTAGCTGCTCTGAAAAACAGTTTATAGAAATATTAAACCTAGAGTTACCATATGACCCAGCAATTTCACTCCTCAGTATATACCCAGGAGAAATGAAAACATATGTCCACATAGAAACTTGTACATGAATATTCATGTAGCATTATTCATAGTCGCCAAAAAGTAGAAGCAATTTAAATGTCCATCAATGTATGAATGGGTAAACAAAATGTGATATATCCATACAGTGGACTATTATTCAACCATAAAAAGGAATGAAATCTTGGTATATGCTATAATATGGATGAACCTTGAAAACATTATGCTCAATTAAAAGAGTCAATCACAAAAGATCACAGATTTATGATTTCATTTTTATGAAACATCCAGAATAGGCAAATCTACAGACACAGAAAGTAGATTAGTGGTTGCCAGGGATCATGAGGAGGGAGGAATGGGACTGACTGCTAAGAGGTATGTGGTTTCTTTTGAGGGTGATGAAAATGTTTTAAAATTGATTGTGGGGACATTTGCAAAACTCTGTGACTATACAAAAGACCATTGAATTGTACAATTTAGATGGGTGAGTTGCATGCTATGTGAATGATATTTCAATAAAGCTATTTTAAAAATGAGGCCACTCTTACCTCTTCATAAACTCCCAGTAGCGGTACCATACCAGATAATAAAAATAAGACTTTGTTAAAATAGCTCCAAGCAATCCACTGGATTTTCCAAAGCCCCAAATGCTGTGTAACATGTTTTATATAAATGAAATTGCATTTTTATCTTGGTGGCAAACTTATGGCCTTTATCTTAGGTGGCCCAAGCTTTATATACAAGTGCAAAGTCCAAAACACCTCTATAAGCTATACGCCACTAACTTCAAAAGTATACAGTGACACCTGGCCTCACTGCTACCGGGTGGGAGCCAGCCTTTCATCTTCTTAGGTGCATACTCCTAGCCTTTGGAAAGTAAATGCCTCCTCGTGGGCATCACTTGAATTCTATTTGTAATAACATTACTTGGGAGATATGGCTTCAATAGCTTTCTTACTGGTTCCCTAGCACTAATTTTCCCACCTGCATTTGTTGTTTCTATCTGGATTATTGTAGAGCCCTTGTTTGGAGCTATTGAAGGTGTGAGTGCTGGTCTGTTTTTAATTGGCATGCTAGTGGCTGTTGTTGCCTTATTGATCTGCAGACAGAAAGTGAGGTAAGTACAAAGATCCTTTTCGTGATTGGACCCACAACTTTAAAAAATGCAACTGAGGCCGGGCGCGGTGGCTCAAGCCTGTAATCCCAGCACTTTGGGAGGCCGAGACGGGCGGATCACGAGGTCAGGAGATCGAGACCATCCTGGCTAACACGGTGAAACCCCGTCTCTACTAAAAATACAAAAAAAACTAGCCGGGCGAAGTGGCGGGCGCCTGTAGTCCCAGCTACTCGGGAGGCTGAGGCAGGAGAATGGCGTAAACTCGGGAGGCGGAGCTTGCAGTGAGCTGAGATCTGGCCACTGCACTCCAGTCCGGGCGACAGAGCGAGACTCCGCCTCAAAAAAAAAAAAAAAAAAAAAAAAAAAAAAAAAAAAAAAAAATGCAACTGAAAATTCCCTTTAGGCTGAAAACTAAGAAGTGAAAATAATTTAATTTTTCCAGGTTAAATTGTCACTGTTTTCTCAATAAAAACAAAAGTCAAACTCTAAAGCCATGACTCACTTTTCTCAGTTCTTTTATATCCCATTGATGAATTCATCCCTTGCCAAAGGACTGAGGGGCCATCTATAGCTTTATTTAAAGATGAAGTGACTCCTTTTGCACAGGAAAAAAAATATTTGTGTGTGTGTGTGGTTCATATCCTCATGAAGACAGAGATGTTTGCAAATTGCATGTCCAAGTGCTCTTCTGAAATATCCTGAAAAGTGTGGTTGACATCACCACACTTCTTTTTTTTTTTTTTTTGTAGTTCATATCTGCCATCCTGATTTAAGAAGGGACCAAAAAGAACCAAATAGCATGTGGCCCCAATGTCGTGCCTTCTTCTCTTAGCGAATTTTTTTTCTTAATTTGGCACATGTTCCTCTTTATTGAAGTCGTGTCTGGCATCTGAAATTTACTGGATTTTTTTAAAGCAAAGTTTTATTGAGAATGTGGGAAGTGATTATAACCTGTAGCCAAAAACCAGGAGACAAATCTTCAGTTTTTGCAGAGATCCGTTTCTGGGTGGGAATGATCTACTTTATTCTTTTTCCTTTCCCTCCCTCAGAGAGATGTTGGCTGAGTGCAAATCTACATGAATACTGAAAAATCTGTATTTGCACAAACATGCACAGCCTTACCATAAATGGAAAAATTTGTTCAAGCCAAGTATCATAATCAGAATAAAAGTTCTCTCTCTTATGTTTCAGCCATGGTCGAGAAAGACCCTCTGCCCGTCTGAGCATTCGTAGGGATCGACCATTATCTGTCCACTTAAACCTGGGCCAGAAAGGGTAAGCACCACATTTGCCTTCATATAATTTGTTGAAAGATGGTATTCTGTGAAATTTGCTAACAAAGTCTTCTTCTTTTGGTTTCCCTTCACAGTAACCGGAAAACTTCTTGGTAAGAGAGAGAACACATTAATTACTATATTATCTGCCTTTGAAATATGAGTCAGAATGGTTATGGCACTTTCCATTTTCTGCAGTAACTCTCTTTTCTGTTTCATTTTTAATTACAGTCCAATAAAAATAAATCAGTTTGAAGGGCATTTCATGAAGCTACAAGCTGACTCCAACTACCTTCTATCCAAGGAATACGAGGTACAACTCAAGCAGAATGAAGCCTCAGCATCCCTAGTTCTTAGCAGAATTTCCCTCCTAATGTTTACTGTGTAATCATAGGCTGATTGGGCTCAGAAGTTAGGAGGCTGCTTAGAATCTCAGCTGAGCACTCTTTTATGCCTAAACTATGCCCTGAACAATATACCATCTAATCTTAGAGGCCAGGTTGAGCTCCAGAATAACACAGCAAACCAAAGGCTACCTGGATCAGACAGTAAGGAAGAATTAACAAATCTCAAATGCAGACCTACTGCTGTCAGATATTCAGCCTGGCCGTTTGCTTGGCTGGGACATACTGTGGTTTTGCAAAAGCACGTAGCTTTTGGATTTGATTCTCAGGTTTGCCACTTGGCTGACCTGGGGCACAGCAGTTATCCTATCTGAGCCTCACCTGTAAAATAGTGAGAGGAACACTTCCCTTGTGGGGTTGTTGTGGGGATCAGAGCTAATGCATGTTGAATACCAGGCATTCATAAACAGTAGCTAGTGTATATATTTTCATATTATTATGTATCTCCAGGACTGTATGATTTGCTTTATTCTATTTCATATCCTCCACTTACAAACTTGTTTTTGAACTAACAGGAATTAAAAGATGTGGGCCGAAACCAGTCATGTGATATTGCACTCTTGCCAGAGAATAGAGGGAAAAATCGATACAACAATATATTGCCCTGTAAGTTTTGTGTCAGAATTTGTAATACTGTCTTCCTCTAGCCATTTCTGCATTTTTCTCCAAAAACGAAATGGGGCTAAAGAAATATAATGTAACTGGATATGGACAATCTCAAGCTCTGAATGCCTTTAATAAGAAATAACTTACATATTCCTGCACGTCTCTCCAGAGGGATAATAGCCAGTTTAAATTCTGATTATGAAAGGCCTGTTATGCTATTGACATTTCCTCCATGTGATCCTACTGCTTCTCTTTGGAGGCTAAGCAGTAAATGGGGTTAACAGCAAGGGCTCTGACATCAAGCAGACCTGGGTTTGCTTAGCAAAGTCTTTGGTTAGCAATTTCTACTTAAATTTCCTTACCCCATTAGGTAAAGCAATAGAAGGTAGGTTTTCTGGATTGTATTCATTCCAGCAGTGAAAGGGAGCTGGCCACTCCATCAGGCAAATGTAATGTTACAAAGGGAAGCACAGATGGGGCTTCACGTTGTATCCTGTGTCTGACTGGTTATAGGCCACCTATGCAATGTGGGGCAAGCTAGTTATCCTGTCTGAGCCTCATCTGCAAACTGGAGATAAGATCACCTCCCATCTGAGGCTGTTGTGGGGATCAGAGCTAAGGCACATCACACACATTACATAAACTGTAGAAAAATCACTCCAAGACTCAGCGGCAAATCTCTCCTTCCAGATGATGCCACACGAGTGAAGCTGTCCAATGTAGATGATGATCCTTGCTCTGACTACATCAATGCCAGCTACATCCCTGTAAGTGACCCACTAGGCCACAGTGTTCGGGATGAGGCTTTGGTGGGTGGCTACACAGGAGATGCCACTCCTGCATGTTCCTGTTATTCTTAGCTCTGGAAACACTTGTAGATTTCAGAAGAGCACGTCTGAATGCCATAAAAAAAACAGGGTATCTAATTCAGTTCCTGCTAAGCCACATTTTTCACAATGGCTATAGTCAAATGAAATTATAATGAGCCCAGGATCCATTTTCATAGGTCATCTACTCTCTGCAGTCCTTAACCTAAATGAGAGCTTCCTAAGGAAGATGGACCCCCCCTGCTAAAGCTGCCTAGCTAGAGAAGTTGATCCCATGTTATTTGGAATCTTCACAACCACAGACACAACTCAAAGGTTATATCAAATCTTCGGGCTCTGGTTTTGGTTAGCATCTTGCCACCTTCCTACAGCACACTGCAGTGGAAAAAGTTTTCAGATCAAACAAATCTAGATTTGAATCCCACTTCTGGCCCTTGTTGACCCTGTGACCTTGGATACATTATGTCACCTTTTTGGGCCTCCATTTTCTTTTCCAAAAACTGAGGATAGTAATATTTACCTCAAGCAACCATCCACTCACTCAATAAACACTTAGAAATTAAGTGCTAACTGTAAGTCAAACACTGAGCTGTTTACAGGCATGGGATAAGATGGAATCCTGACCCTGAAAGCACTCTCAGAAGAGTTGAGGCAGGAAAAGACAATGGCATGAGAAACCTGCCACAGCAATGCCTCTCCTACATTGAAAGATGTCTGCATCATCTGGGGATCTTGTGAAAAGGCAGATTCTGATCCAGCAGGGCTGAGGCAGGGCCTGGGAGTCTACATTTCTTTTCTTTTTTTTTTTTTTTTTTTGAGATGCAGTCTCGCTCTGTCGCCCAGGCTGGAGTGCAGTGGCAGGATCTCCGCTCACTGCAAGCTCCGCCTCGGGGGTTCACGCCGTTCTCCTGCCCCATCCTCCCGAGAGCTGGGACTACAGGCGCCCGCCACCATGCCCGGCTAATATTTTTTTGTATTTTTAGTAGAGATGGGGTTTTACCATGTTAGCCAGGATGGTCTCAATCTCCTGACCTCATGATCTGCCCGCCTCGGCCTCCCAAAGTGTGAGGATTATAGGCGTGAGCCACTGCGCCCGGCTGAGTCTGCATTTCTAACAAGCCTCTGGGTGATTTCAGTGCTGCTGGTCTGAGAACCGCACTCAGCAGCAAGAGGCTAGAGGTTGCCATGGGGCATCTACGAGGAGAATATCCCCAGCAGAGAGAAAGATAAAAGAAGGCTCAGCCAAGCAGGCACCATGCTGAGGATAAGCAAGGATTGGTTAGATAAGAGGCAGTGTTTGCATGGCTGGGAGTGGCGATGGCAGGGGTGACATAATGTGGAGACCCTGAGGAAAGAGAAAGAGCTTCGCATAGAATCGACAAGGAATTGCTGTCATTGCTGGAGTGCAGAAGGAGATGAAAATATCCCGCTCTTGGACGGTGGTTTGGATTAAGTAAGTCCATTAGATGGTAGACGTGCAGTTGACAGTGGTTTCTCTTCCATGATGCTTCCTGTGGATGACCTACCTTACCAAATTATTCTGACATTGATTGTCCAAAATGACTAACACTTTTGTACATTAAATAGGGAAAGAGCATGATTACAGTCCCTCAAACAGTCTACATAAATGCCCCCCCGACACACACATATAATTGAGGGTGAAGTGTTGTCTAGATCATTGCCTGAGTCCCCCATTTGCTTTCAGAATAGACCCAGGCAAGTAAAAGGGAATGTAGCTCTTAACACTAGTTCAATGTTCTGACCTTTGTCCTTCCTGCTCCCAAGCCTTGACACTTGTGTTAGTATCTTTTTCTGAAGTCAGAGACTTGGCAGAGACCTCCCTATCATCTAATCTGAAGAACTCTTTGTTTATACTTCTGAAGAGGCCCATTGTTTCTGACTCTCCATATTGTAAATTCATTGCAGGGCAACAACTTCAGAAGAGAATACATTGTCACTCAGGGACCGCTTCCTGGCACCAAGGATGACTTCTGGAAAATGGTGTGGGAACAAAACGTTCACAACATCGTCATGGTGACCCAGTGTGTTGAGAAGGGCCGAGTGAGTAAACAGTCTTCCTGCCATCCAAGCTTTGCTTTCTGCCACCTGGACAGAATTCTGCCCCATCATCAAGTGCAACCCCGCAAAACCAAGTAGGGATCATGTGAGAACATTGTTAGTGACTTACGCCACTCTGTTCAAACGACTCTAATAGTAAACCCAAGTGAGGCCTCATTCTGATTCTGGGTCTAAAGTTCCAGTGAAAGCTGTTTCCATTTGAGGACTGGGACTACTGGCAGTGCCCATTACACCAAAAGATTACCTGGCCACTTGGCTACTCCATTCTTCAGTGTATGGCCGGGGGAGAGACCCAGTCAGAGTCACTGGACCTGCCCCCCCTCCCAGGAAAGGAGAAGTGAGTTGTAGACTGTGTTGGCAGACAAAAAGTAAAAGAATAATCCAGACAAATTAAGCAACCCCCCCTTGTAATGCACTTATCATCCTGCACTTTATATGGTTATTTTGAGGATTAAAAGAGAGATTACGGCCGGGCGTGTTGGCTCACGCCTGCAATCCCAGGACTTTGGGAGGCTGAAGGGGTGGATCATAAGGTCAGGAGATCTATCAGGTGAAAGTAGGAGATTAGCAAAAAAACTTAGCCGGGCACAGTGGCGGGCGCCTGTAGTCCCAGCTACTCAGGAGGCTGAGGCAGGAGAATGGCGTGAACCCGGGAGGCGGAGCTTGCAGTGAGTCCAGATCGCGCCACTGGACTCCAGCCTGGGTGACAGAGCGAGACTCCATCTCAAAAAAAAAAAAAAAAAAAAAAAAAGGATTACATGTGAAGTGCCCAGTATCTGCGCTCAGTAAATATATGCTTACAATCCTCTTTCCCTTGTCTGTGTACATGTAAAGACGAGCTTAGCTAAATGTTCTAACTTCTCAAAGATCTCTTGGCACATGGCCCACGTTAGGACAGTGACATAAAAATATGAATGAAGCAGGGCCAGGAAGACAGTGCCTTCCTGTACCCAACTAGATATTTCTTTAGAAAGAACAATAAATTGTGAACCACGGTTTACCTGCTAGTGGAACTGAAATGCCAAAGGGGGAAAAAAAAAAACCTCAAGCCATATATCACTGGGCCTAAAAAATGAGTGAACCCAAAGGCTGGCGTTAGGGTTGCTCCTTGTGCAGGCTCTCCCCTTCACTTGGAGCAGCACCTCAGCTTCAGCAGTGGCCATGAGAAGGTTAATATAAAGTAGACGGTCAAATTGCTTTAGCAGCTGATCCCAGATTCCTAACTCAGGAAGACATTTGGAGGAGGGAAACCGCAGGTTCACAAAGGAGTAACTTTTCCGGACTCACTTTTTTTCTGTCTGTCCTGTTCTAGGTAAAGTGTGACCATTACTGGCCAGCAGACCAAGATTCCCTCTACTATGGGGACCTCATCCTGCAGATGCTCTCAGAGTCCGTCCTGCCTGAGTGGACCATCCGGGAGTTTAAGATATGCAGTGTATGTTAGCTTGCTTGACTTCATTTAACAACCCAGCTTGGAGAGATGAACGAGATCTGTGAATCCCACTTTTGCTGGTTCCTCTCTTGTAGTTTCAGCCCATAGGAATTGCTCCATGGCTCAGTTGTCAAGCTTGAAGGTTTGCATTGGACATTTCCTCTTATTATCCTGCTCTCTGCTCTTACAGGAGGAACAGCTTGATGCACACAGACTCATCCGCCACTTTCACTATACGGTGTGGCCAGACCATGGAGTCCCAGAAACCACCCAGTCTTTGATCCAGTTTGTGAGAACTGTCAGGGACTACATCAACCGAAGCCCAGGTGCCGGGCCCACTGTGGTGCACTGCAGGTACTAGGACACCTAGCAGCCAATAAAATGGCAGCCATAAGGGGGTTGTGGAAAAATATGTAAGCATGGGGAATTTGGTAGGTGGAGGATTTGTCTGGACCAACCAGCCTGCCTCACCCCCAGAGGGTTTTATAACGTTCCTCCCCTTCTGCCAACATCATTCCTCTTCCCTGACTTCTCCTTTTTCACTTTCTCCCCCTGTAGCTCTCTCTCACCCTCACTCTCCAGCCTTCTCTCTCCCTCTTGCTCTTTTCCTACTTTCTGAAATCCAAAGTCCTGATGGGAATTCCATGCTTTCCATCATCAGGCATATCACCTTCAATCTAAGTTCCCAACAGCTCCCTTCCCATTCTAGCCAGGAAAGTGAGCACACAAGCTTATTCTTGCCTCTGGTCATTCTTCCATTTTGGGATGGCTTTCTCTCTCTTCTCCACCTAAGTCCTACCTATCCTTCAAGATTTATTTTCTAATCTTCCCTTCGGGTCTAGTAGCATGTCTTTGTCTATTTGTGCTGCTAAAACAAAATACCACAGACTGGATAACAAATAATAGAAATTTATTTATCACAGTCTAGAGGCTAGGAAGTCCAAAATCAAGGCACTGGCAGGTTGTGTCTGTTGAGAGCTTGGTCTCTGCTTCCAAGATGGTGCCTTGTCACTGTGTCCTCCAGAGCAGACAAAGGCTGTGTCCTCACATGGAGGGAGGGATGGAAGGGCAAAAGGACCTAGCTAGTTCCCTCCAACCCATTCATGAGGGCAGAGCCCTCATGACCTAATCACCTTCTCCACCTCTTAATATTGTTGCACTGGAGATTAAGTTTCAACATGAATTTTTGGAGGGGACACAAACATTCAAACCACAGCATAGCAATTGCCATCTATAGCACCTAATTTTTTCTCTTAAGTTTCTGTTCTCTTGATTTCTCTTTGCTTCATTCTGTCCAGAAAATCAACCTAACAAGTGAAATCTCTCTCTCTGGGGAGCCTGGTATTTAGCTAATTAATGTTTGCAGCAGCACTTTGATAGCCCTAACTGAATGGCACTACTAAATATGGAGCAGGGAATTACAGCAGTAAGAGAAATGCCAAGTGTACTCATCTCCCTCCTGTCAGCCCAGCACCCTAGGAGCCCGGCTTTCCTATGTCCTTGGAACCTTGACACTTTTAATAGGAAGGTGAGGCACTCACCTCAGAGCTTTCTGCTTTTTGAAAAATGGCAGTCATTTTTGTCCAGGACCACTGGAGAACTGTCCTTTATCTTATAGATGTGCGTATCAAAAATCCCCAGATGATACAGCCATTTTGGGGAGCAATTTGGCAATCCCTAGTGAAGTTGAAGGTGTTCATGGCCATGACCAACCCAAGAGTTCTGCTTCTAGGTTTCGACCCCTGAGAAATCTCCACATATATTCGTGTTCATTGCAACATATTTTAATACAGAAAAATTTTAAATGATCTTATAAATGATCTTATTACCACTGGATTAGCAGTGGTTTATGAGAGAATGAAAAGAATTTAGATCAGCTGGGTGTGGTATATCCTGCCTGTAATCCCAGCACTTTGGGGGCCAAAGTGGGAGGATCACTTGAGGCCAGGAGTTCGAGACCAGGCTGGGCAACTATTAGGGAGACCTTATCTCTACAAATCTTTTTTAATTAGCTGGGAGTAGTTATATGTGCCTGTGGTCCCAGCTACTCAGGAGGCTGAGGTGAGAGGATTGCTTGAGCCTGGGAGGTGGAGGCTGCAGTGAGCTATGCTTGTGCTACTGCACTCCAGTCTGGGCAACAGAGCAAGACTCGGGGAGGGGAGTGGAGGGGAGGGAAGAAGATCTATATGTAGCAATATAGATAAATCTGAAAATATAATATTGAGTAGGAAAGTTGACAAAAAGATACCTAAAGCATGTATACTACCGTTTCAGTAGATTTTTGAAACATAAATGTTGTTTATAGATTTACCTGTATGTAGGAAAAGTATTAAAAACATGCATGGAAATGATACATAGCAAGTGCAGAGCAGGACTTATGGTGGAGGACGGACAGGAAGGGAGTGGAGATGGAAGACTGTGCGGAGGTGGGATTGGGGGACTCTAGGTTAAACTTGTTTAAGAGAAAAAGAGCACATTGAGAGAAGGAAATATTCCTATCTTCTCCCTTAACTGGGAAGGGAAAAGAAAGATTGTGCCAGAGTCTCCAGATGCAATCTTGAAAGGCAAATTTAATAAAAAGGCTTGATCTTCCTTTGCCATCTCTTCTAGTGCTGGTGTGGGTAGGACTGGAACCTTTATTGCATTGGACCGAATCCTCCAGCAGTTAGACTCCAAAGACTCTGTGGACATTTACGGAGCAGTGCATGACCTAAGACTTCACAGGGTTCACATGGTCCAGACTGAGGTAAGAGTTATAGACTGAAAGTTATAGGCCACCCTCCTCCCCACTATATTCCCACAAAAAAAATACCAGACTTTAATCTGACAAGGGGAAATAACTATGACACATTAGGAAGAGAAAAAAAGAACTGAATATAGATATTTTCTAAGACTTGTTATTTTAAAACAAATCTCACTGGTCTTGAAGGTGACAATCTTGAGGCTCATTTTAAGATAGGCTGGCAAATGAGCATAAGAACCTCAGTTAGGAAAGAAGATCCCAATCTCTTCTCTCCCCCAGCCCCACTCCCTGCACCTACACCCCCATTTTGGAAGTGTATGTAGGTTATAAAGACCACATGCTTCCATCTGTGCAGCACTTTGACATTTGCAGAGCATTTTTGAACACGTTCTCATTAAATTTTCACAATAACCTGGTGAGACATATTATATTCCATTTCCAGACTAGAAAATGAAGGTCCATAAGCTTAAGGGCTTTGCACAAAGCCCACAGCCATGAAGTGGCTGAGGTGGCTTGGGCACTATTCTAGAGAACCCTGGGCCCTTGAGTGTGCTATAAGTGTACTAGCCTCAGGGTCAGATCTCTTCCTCAATAGAGACCAAGCATTCACTCCTCTGCATCAATGCCTTCCAAGGCTGAAGTTCTCTTACCCTCGTGTTTCACAAATTTTTCTACAACTAACTATGCAAAATCCTCTGTATTTTTTCTACAACTAACTATGCAAAATCCTCTGTATTAAAAAAAAAAAAAATCCATGGTTGGAAAAGTAAAAAGTCCTACATGCTTCTGTGTCCTTCTGTGTCCCCTCTTAGAGTCACAGTACCCAAGGACACTGCACAGAGAGCAATGCTCCACAAAAAGAGAGCCTCCTGCAGCCATGGCCCCTCTTTGAGCTTTGTTGAACCCACTATTTCCAAAACCATCTTGACCTCTGAATTCTTTTCTTGTGCAGCACATATTAATATCCTGCATTCAAGCCAGCAACAATTGAACCAGAGAAATTAAAATAAAAATTAAAACTATCCTGCAGAACTCACATTTGGCAAAACAATGGCATCATTGTCTCCTGCAGGCAGGCTCCTCTGCCACCACTATTGTCCTGAGCTGAGAGTACTTTCATTATAACAATGATTCTACCATATTTTGAATGTTTTATTATGAAATTGTTTTAAAAAAATACACGAAACATGGCTGGGTACAGTGGCTCATGCCTGTAATCCCAACGCTTTGGGAGGCCCGGCGGGGGCAGATCACTTGAGGCCAGGAGTTTGACACCAGCCTGGGCCACATGGCAAGAGCCCACCTCCACACAAAATTTTTAAAAAGAAAATACACAAAACTAGGAAAAATAGTATAGTGAGTTTCCATGTACCCAAACCCCAGCTTCTACAATTATCAGTATTCTGTGTTCTTTTCCCATCTGTATCCCACATTTAATGTTCCCCTACCCCATGGCATTACGCCATTGAAATATTTTAAAGCAAATCCCACTTACCACATTATTTCATCCTTAAATACACATATACATGTATATACATATGTATGTGTACCCACGTACACATGTAATATATGTCATATTGCATATATGTGTGTATATGTGCATATATGTGCATGTGTATATGTGTACATTTGTATGGATATGTGATATTACATATACTGCATATATACATGTATACATATATTTGATAAGGAGCCTTTAAAATTATGACCGCAATGTCATTATCACATCTGTGTCTTAACCATAATTCCTAAATATCATCTAATATCCAGTCAGTATTTATCTCAAAAAATTACTTTTTATAAAAAAACTGTAGTTGGTTTTCATTAGAATCCAGAGTTTACATACTTCATTTGGTTGAAGTGTCTCTGAAATATTTTTTAATCTATAATCCTCCCTCCCATTTGTTTTCTATGACATTTATTTGTTAAAGAAGCCAGCTCATTTGTTCGGTAGATTTTCCCACATTCTAGATGTGGCTGATTGCTTTTTCATGGTGGTAATATATTCCTTTACTCCCCATGGATTTTGTCAGCTGGTGGTTAGATCTGGAGGCCTGATTAAACTCTTGCTTCGTGGGTGGTACTGAGGGCTTTCTGTTGCATGACATCAGAAGGCAGATCACCATGTCTGTCTCTCTTTCAGCACTGAGAATACTGACGGTGAGTTCAGGGAGTGTCAGCCCGAACCCTTCATTATCCCCATCAACCTTTCACTTAATGGTTTTAGCAGTCACTGATGACCTCTGCCTAGCTCTGTCATTTCATCAAAGGTTGCAGAATTATATTACCCTGTATCATAATTACTACCCTTCAGCTTCCTCCAGACTACACATTCCTAGAGGGTGGGAACCTGTTTTCCTTCTCTATATCCTCAATATTTTTTAATCTTTTAAATGAACAAATATCCTACACTTACGTTGCTAAAAAGTCAGCATTAATATTTTGTTAGTTTACTGTCACTTTCACAATTTGTAACTTGGGGAAGAGGAGGTTATATTGTAAATAGTCTCCATCTTTTCCCTATTCTGTTCTCCTTTTCCTCCTACCTCACTGAGGATGCTGTGGCTTAGTGCCTCAGCTTGTCTTCTTAATGTTTTGAGTTCCCCAAGGTTCTGTCCTCAAGGCACCACCCTTTCTCTCAGTCTTCATTCTTTGTGATATTCTCCATTCCCATACATGCTCATGTTACCCAACTGTAATTCTCCTGTCTCCACATACATACCTGTAAGTGCCTGCCTACCAGATGGATTCCCCCAGAAGCCTTACAGTCATCTAATTTCAAAAAGATCAAAGCCAAACTCATTCTCTTTCTTTCAAAAAACCAAACAAAACAACAAAAACATTCCTCCTGCTCTTGCACCTTCCAGTTTCATTTAATAGTATTGCCATCCATGTGTTTGCCCAAGCCAGGGAGCTGACTTCTTATATTTTTTAAGGGATGGGGTCTCATTATGTTGCCCAGACTGGACTCAAATTCTGTGCTCAAGCAATCTTCTACAGTTGTGCACCACCACACCTGGCATGCTTACATGCATGGATATGGGCATTTATTTATTATTTCTATTTTTTGTTTATTTACGTGGTGAGACAAGATCTCACTATGTTGACTATGCTAGACTCAAACTCCTGGGCTCAATGGAGTGGATTTCTTTTCCTCCAGTTTCCACATCCACGCAGTCACAAAGTCCTTTCCTTCCTTTGGAGCCAGCCCCTCATCCCACTGCCACTGCCCTTGCACAGTCCTTTATCAACTCTCATTAGTCCTGCTAATAAGTAGCCTCCTAGTGGGTCTCCTGCCTTCAGTTCCACCCTAATGATCCCTTCAACATCAAAGTTCCCTTGCTGACTCTGTCAGCTCCCTGCAAAAAAATCGTGAAAAGCTCACCACTGCTTGTAAAATGAAGTTCAAACCTCATCCTGGGTACAAGCTTCTTTATAACCTGGCCCCAACTTACTCCTCCAGCTTCATGTCATTGTACTAGCCACCACCAGTGATTAGGGTCTGCCAAATTAAGGAAGGTTTACCCACCTGGGCCAGAATCCACTTTGTCTTTCCATCATAATGAAATAAACATTGCAGTAAGATAAAATTTTCTATCTCCCTTTTTTCTCAATCACACAAAATGCTAAATGCTATCCAGGTACTAGGTTGGTGCAAAAGTAATCACAGTTTTTGCCATTACTTTTAATGGCATTAACTGCATTTTAATGGCATTTAATTGCATAAATTGTATTTAATGGCATTTAATTGCATTACTTTTAATGGCAAAAACCGTGATTACTTTTGCATCAACCTAGTATCATCTGCCTTGCTTTAAGCCTCTGCTGAAGTTGAGTTGTTTCTACAGGCTCAGAATCCCTGGTGCTAGAGCTTGCATTTGGTAATGGGAGTGGGTGCAGAGGGGTGTGATCTGTGGCTGAGCCCCTGTGTGTGACTATTTCAGCAAAAGACAGAGGACATTTGGGCCCCTTGTATTATTTTTCTGGGTCCATGGTGACAGTGAACTTCAACTTACCTCTGTCTTTATTTGAGATACAAAGGGATGCAGGTCTTCACAAGCTTTCCAACAGCAAGCATCTCTAAACGAAGAGGCATTGGTCAGGGGATTTATGAGTGTCCCTTCTTCTTTTACGCTGCTTTGAGGAAAATTTGCAGCCTGACCCTAAGAGAGACACTCAGGGAGCAATAACCTGTTAAAGAACAATAGATGATAGTCACAGTCTCGATCTCATTTACTTCTGCTGGGAAGGAAACACTGAGATGTTGTAGGACTAAGGACCTCAGGTTCCATTTGGGGCATTGTTCGAGGGGTTTCCCATGACCCACGCAACCAGCATTTTAGCTGCACTAGACTTCTCACAATTTCCAGAATATATGTGAAATGTTATGTTATGTTGCCTTACTTCTTTGCTTGAATTCTTATAAATATCACCTTTTCTCTTTAGCTTGATAGTGTCCTCCCCTCAAAATGAACCTAATGGCTTTCTCTTCTGTATGAAACCTTATACACAATTGTATCTTACGTTTATCATCTTATAGGTGTTTGTTCACTAAATACTAAGCCATGCACTCAGGGATCACAAAAAGACTATAATACTATAAATAATATCTAATACTCCAAATATTGATGAAATTGAATGGAACTGAATGTGTCAACACTAAGCCAAGCCTTCACCAGTTAACAAAAAATTATCTTTTGTGATCTGAGATTCATATATTAGGCTTTGTCTACTTTTCATTAAGAATAAAGTGAGAAGCACATTAACAATCTCACTGTTTTAGAGTAATCATTTTCAAAGGGACATTCTATTGGGAAAAGAAGAACTTATATTTAAGACAAGGCAAATTAATGGATATTAACTTGTTTCAAAGCCCATGGTGAATCATTGTTAAAGAATTTATTAATAGGCCATAGCACAGATGTACTAGAGTTCATTCACAGCTTACCTCTAAGGTCCCAAAGTAATTTAATATCCCAGTAGAAGTGAAAAAATGAATTATGCTTTGGGTGGAAGAGAACAGGGAGGTTTCAGTCTATAATTTGGTGGATCCTTTTTAAGGTAGCGAAAAGAGACTACTTTATACTACCATTCTCAGATACCTTTCTCAGATTTTCAAGATTGAGACTGCATATAACATTCATAATAAATGGCAAAGGTCTGTGAGCAGAGAATAGTTATCAATATTATTGCAGGCCTCACTTCTTATTGATTTGGTTGTTTAAAATGTCCTTTTCTAGGCTGGGTACAGTGGCTCACACCTGTAATCCTAGCACTGTTGGGGGCCAAAGAAGGAGGATGGCTTGAGGCCAGGAGTTTCAGACCAGCCTGGGCAACAGAGCAAGACCTTGTCTCTAAAAAAAAATTTTTTTAATTTATCTAGGCCTGATGGTCCATACCTATAATCCCAGATACTCAGGAGACTGAGGTGTGAGAATCACTGAAGACCAGGAGTTCAAAGCTGCAGTGAGCTATGATTGTGTCACTGTACTCCAGCTTAGGCAACAGAACAAGACCCCGTCTCTTAAAAAAAAAAAAAAATTAAATATTCTTATCTGTTGATTATACCAGACCTACCTTATATAGTCCCATGGATAGATGACCAGGCTAGCTTCCAATCAGGGACAATATCTAGTGCCAACCCATAAAAATAAGTACTTATTTACTTGGAAAGATTGTTAGTGAGGAAAGACCTAATTGTTCTACTTTGTATCTCAAACCTCTAAAATACTTTAAGACTGACTACACTGATTGCCTTAAACACAAGGTCTGGAAATATTTTTCAATATCCATCTGACTGACATCAGTCTATATCCTTTAATGGACAAAGGATGTTAGCTATAAAAGAGACCTTTGCCTCCTTGTTTAATAAGTGGGAAAACTGGGATCCCAAGAAGCCTGATGGCTCAGCCTAGGCTGGCTGGAGGCTGCCGAGAGCCCACATAATTCATGACTCCCTCTGGGCCGTTGCTATATCAGCAAGGGAAAGTTCTGCAGAAATCCATTTCCTTATAAGAGAACTCAGGGAGTATAAGGAAGGGGGCCCAATGCACAAGCTTGACTGCCTGTGGCTGAGACACAGTGGTCAGTGGAGGTCTTTATGGTCACCAAAGCACTGACTCTTCTATATCTATTTATATTTCAAAAATAGTAAATTCTCAAATAGCCAACAGGTGGGTCTGTCCTCACTATGTAACCCTTGTAGTTCTCTGCAGTCAGCCAACATCTTTGAGATTCTTCCACATGGCAAACTCAGATGCTGAGAGAACAGAGGTGGATAAGACACTGGCCTTGCACTCAAAGAACTAACAGTCCAGCGGGACTTATTGCACACACCTCCCTTTTTTCACTGTGTTCCTAGAATAAAGGGAACAAACCAGCAGAGTATGCAGGGAAATTATTTTCTCATTCAGTAATGCAATGAAATTGGGATTCATATAAGAAAACTGGTGTAGTGAAAAAGACATGACTTTGAGGTCACATCTCCAAGATCAAATCCTGGGGCCCCATTTCTTAGCTGTGTGACCTTGGAGAAGTTACTTTTGAGTCTCAGTTTATACTGATAATTATATTTACTTCACAAGGTTGCTGAAATCATTAAATGAGATAATTTATGTAAGCTACAGAGCAGTGTCTGGCATTCGTTCATCTACTGAATTTGTGAAGGATCTACTATGTACTAGACACAGTTGCAGGCTCTCACAGAACATACTATATATATACACACACATATATACATAAATACTTATACATAAATATATACACACAAATATACATATATACACATAAATATTATAGGAATGAAAAATGCCACCTCTCTGCCCATTATCATTGTTCTCTTTTCAGTGGTAGTAAAAGACATTCTTTTATTTACCAGAGACCATTAGTGAAGTGATGATCAAGAAATTTGCTAACTATATATAGAATTCCATTATTGTCAATAGTTTGTGAGAGTCTCTCATCTTTCTCATGCATGAGAACAGGCTCTCCTCTGACATGTTTCTGCTTTTCCACAGTGTCAGTATGTCTACCTACATCAGTGTGTAAGAGATGTCCTCAGAGCAAGGAAGCTACGGAGTGAACAAGAAAACCCCTTGTTTCCAATCTACGAAAATGTGAATCCAGAGTATCACAGAGGTAGGCACTTACTTCACTTACTTCCAAGTTCCTTCATCAAGATATAGTCAATCTGGCCAGGCACAGAGGCTTATACCTGTAATCCCAGCACTTTGGCAGGCTGAGGCAGGATGATCACTTGAGCCTAAGAGTTTGAAACCAGCCTGGGCAACATAGGGAGATCCCGTCTCTACAAATAACTAAAAAAAAAAAAAAAAAAATCAGTCAGACAGACATCATGGCACATGCCCATAGTCTCAGTTACTTGGGAGGCTGAGGGGGAGGATCGCTTGAGCTCGGGAGGTCAAGGCTGTAGTGAGCTAAGATCATACCACTGCACTCCAGCCTGAATGACAGAGCAAGATCCTGTCTCAAAGAAAAAAGAAAAAGATTCTAGCTGGGTGCAGTGGCTCATGCCTGTAATCTCAGCACTTTGGGAGGCCAAGGCAGGCAGATCACCTGAAGTCAGGAGTTCGAGACCAGCCTGGCCAACATGGTGAAACCCCCATCTCTAGTAAAAATACAAAAGAGTCAGGCATAGTGGCTCATACCTGTAATCCCAGCTACTCAGGAGGCTGAGGTAGAACTGCTTGAACCCAGGAGGCAGAAGTTGCAGTGGGCTGAGATCCTGCCACTGCACTCCAGACTGGGCAACAAGAGTGAGACTCTGTCTCAAAAAAAAAAAAAAAAAAAAAAAAAAAAGAAAAGAAAAGAAGAGGAGAAGGGAGAGGAGGGGAGAAGAAAAGAGAAAAAAGAAAAAGAAAAGGAAAAGATTCTGGAAACCAATAACTTAAAGCTCTTCCAATGTACACCACCCATTTCTTCTCCTAGACACACAGAGTGGCAACGGGGAAGAGAGGGATGGTGGGAAGGGGGTTCCTGCAGCTGAGCAGCAGTTTCACAAGGTATCTCTTCCAGCCTAGCCGAGGATGCCTGCTACGAAGGACTCTGCTTAGCCTTTCTTTTCCAAGCAATAAGCTTCACTACTGGGGAGGATGCTTTGAAATCACAACTAGTTCAAGTTGTAAAATCCCTTTGGAAAAGAATTTGGCAATTGAGGTATCGGGGGTCCTTCGTATGTTATCTTGTGACCCTGTATTTCTCCTACCACCCTACATTACATACGAAAAGAAAAATTATTATGTGTGACGCTTTTCGTAGTTAAAAGTTTGACAAGCCTGGGCAGCAAAGTGAGGCCCCTTCTCTACAATAAATTTAAAAATTAACCAGGCATGGTGTGCACCTGTAGTCCCAGCTACTTGGGAGGCTGAGGCAGGAGAATCACTCGAGCTCAGGAGTTGAAGGCTGCAGTGAGCTATAATTGTGCCACTGCACTCCACCTGGGTGACAGAGCAAGACTGTATCTCAAAAACAGACAAACAGGTTGGGCATAGTGGTTCACGCCTGTAATCCCAGCACTTTGGGAGGCCAGGCCAAGGCAGGTGATCAGCTGATGTCAGGAGCTCAAGATCAGCCTGGCCAACATGGCGAAACCCCATCTCTACTAAAAATACAAAAATTAGCTGGACGTGGTGACGTGCACCTGTAGTTCTAGCTACTTGGGAGGCTAAGGCAGGAGAATTGCTTGAACCTGAGAGGCGTGAGTCAAGATCATGCCACTGCACTCCAGCCTGGGCCACAAAGCAAGACTCTATCTCAAAAAACAAACAACCAAAAAGAATGCTATTTTTGAGGACGTTATAATAACATGGGTATTTATTATAAATAAAGAAAAGCTGGACGTAAAACAACCAAAACCAATGCATAAGGAAAAAGACTGGGAGAAAATATAAATTTCCCTGAACATCAGAAAAATCTATTTTTCCTTCTTTTGTATTTTATAAATGTTCTAGAATAAGGATGTAACACTTTTCAAATGGGAAATTCAATAGAAAAAAAACCTCACAAGGCAGTTTTGATCAAGCAATTATTAAGTGACAAGAGAAGGGTCCTCATGCCTCGTCTTACTCTAGGCCATCATGAAGACCTAAGTTATCACATAGGCTAATTGCAAATGTGAAGGAGGATTGTGTTAGCTATCTGTTACTGCCTAACAAATTACCCCAACATTTAGCAGTTTAAATCAGCATTTATTATCTCACTGGTGGTTCTGGCCCAGAGTCTTTCAGGAGGTTGCAGTCAAGACTTACAAGGGGGCTGCCATTATCTGAAGGTTTGACTGGGGCTGGAGGAGTCACTTCATAATGGCCTGCTCACATGGCTGTGGGCAGATGCAGCTGCAATTCCTTGCCATGTGGACTGATATCTCTATAAATCAGATAATCTTACTTTGACAAACATTATTTCATACCCTCTTATCTCCGTTTCTAAATGATCTTCAATTGGCAGTGTCTCCTAACCTTTTACTTAGTTCTCTGTACCACCCAGCCTAGCCAGTATGTTAATGAGTTAACAATCTGTAAAGCACAAATAAAGAGCTACTATTTAGAGGAATCCTTTGTAAATCAGATAATTCTGTAACCCCTAGTTAATCTGTATAGTAAATTAAGGTTTTTGCATGGGAGATTCCTTAAGAGGCTTCAGTACAGAACAAGTTCTGAGGGATCTTGGAGGTTCCTTTGTCTTGTTTTGACTTGAGAATCTTTTTGTAGAGTAACCTTGGGCACTCCTGAAAGAAGCTAACTATGGTATAGAAAAGGATAACCACCAGGCACCTGAAGGCTAAGATTCAGGTTCAAACTCTCAAACTAACTAGCTTTAACAAGCTGTGTAACCCTGAGTAAGTTACACTGACTCTCTGGGCCTATGGCTGCATCCATAAAAACAGAGGTGATGGGCTAGAATCACCAGTCCCTTCCAAGTCTAACATTCTGTGTTTCTAAATGGAATGACCTGGTCCCAGCAGGAATGGTCTCATCTTAAACTAGGTTGAGCTATGTATTTCTGCTGGTCTTTCACATTGGTCATTTTCATAAACAGAACAATGATGACACACCCTGTGGCAGTCTCTAATTACAGTGTTCTTCCTTTCAGATCCAGTCTATTCAAGGCATTGAGAATGTACCTGAAGAGCTCCTGGATAAAAATTATTCACTGTGTGATTTGTTTTTAAAAACTTGCTTCATGCCCTACAGAGGTGCCAGCTATTTCTGTTGATACTATGTATAATTTATTAATCCGGAGAATGTTTAAAATTTTATATAATTTAAAGGTAACAGATATTATTGTACATAGTTGTATTTTATAGTTTCTTCTGTAAATATGTATTTTTCATGTTTAATATTAAGCTTTATATAATACTATTTTTCCACACTAAAGTGTTCATGACTTGTTCTACATAAACTAATTCAACCTGTGTGACAGGACTACTGGTAAAATGCATATGGAGGTGGTGGCAGAGAAAATCCCTTGGGCCATGTTTTCTACCTGTTTTGATATTCACTGGACAGGACAAAGGGCAGGGCTAGAGAGAGCAAATACTATGTCTAGCTTTGCTGCATTGCTGTCCCATGAATCTCGAGAGCCAACAGGCATGTCCTAAACATGCTATTAGGACAAATGTAACAGTCAAAAAAAAGATTAAAGGGAGAAAAAAGAATTAAGCAGTACCAAAGCTGAACTGGATGGTTGTGTCTGAACTAGTTGCTCTCTCTACCTTTCTCCTACCAGGGATTCAAGCCAAAGTGGTTAGCTCAGGGATCATGTAACTTGCAGTGCAAGCCCAGGATGTAGGACGCAGGGTTGAGGGTTCTGATAGAGAATGATTCTAAACAGAAGTGATGAATTCCTTTTGTTAAGAAGATGCCAGCTGTACCCAGACTGGAAACATAGCATGCAAAGCACTATCTATAATGATTAGAAATCCTCTCATTGCACTCATGGTGTGGAGTGTGAACATCCACACCCATACTGTAATGTGTTTATGCACACTAGTTTTTGCCTCATTTTCAGTGGTCTCCATTCCTAGAAAAGTCACAATTATCCATTCCTACTTGATTTCCCATTAAAAGAATATTATGGTGGCAGACTGTGCCTGATTAAAAGACTTAATGCCAACATTTTCATAGAAATGACTACAAACATCATATATAATAAATTTAAAAACAACAGCAAAAACAAAAACAGTGGTCTTTAGTAAAATTTTCAAAAACCTTTTTAGTAAATTAATGAAGTCAGAATGTCAAATAGTCACCCAAAGTTGCATTTAATAACAAAAGGCACTATGTACTGTACCAAGTTTATCTTCAGTATTTGTGCCTTACTGTGACTATAACAAATTCCAATGAGTGAGAAAGTGGGTATTTCCTTCATCAAGGTCCAGTTCTGAGAGCATTCCTGGGAAAATTTGAACGGCATTTGTATGGAATCTTCATAGATACCTGAGAAGATGAGCTGGAGATGTTTGCCTTTTTCATACTACAAATTTTTCTATAATAAACTTGGGAATTAGAGGTCAAGTTTGTTGATGACATAGCTTCCTTTGCAGAAAGAGTACATTTCTTTTCAAAGTATATATTTTTGTAATCTACCATAAAGTCCCATAATACAGTGAATGTAATTGACATAATAATTGAAAATCATTGACTATACCTAAAATAGTTATTTATAATTAAATAACTCTACACCCAATCTGGAAATTTTTCCAGGGTTATTTGAAGTTTACAAAAACGTGAAGCATAATCATAAGTTTCAAAGTTTCACAGTTTCACTGTGCTCAATGCCCTTGTGAAATGACAGTCTTAGGCTCTGATTCTGTATCAAGGAACTAAGTGGATCTTCTGGAAATGAAAAGGAACAACATATGTGTAAGTGCAGTAGATGTACCACCAGCGAGAAAATAGAGGTCAGAGATTTACAACGTGTGGCATCTATTAGAAATCACCTTTCCTACATGGAAAAGAAAAAGCAAGAGAAAAAGCAGAATTTTACACTAATGTTGCTTGATGCAAAGCACATTAATGCCTGGAAGGATACATGCATTTTTGACTTTTCATTCACTCAGAAAACTTTTAGTAAGTGCCTGCAACCTGCTAGGCACTGTTCCAGAATCTACCCATTTCTACTCACATAAAGAGAATCCTCATAAAGTTAAGACTGTTGTTACTACCTTCAACTGAGCTTAAAAGAGCCTCATCAAGGGAATGGGATAACTGAGCCAGTCCAGGACAGTGGTCACCTTCCACAGGCCACACACTGGAAAGTGCTAATGCTACTTCAATAGCAAACCTCTGGATCTAGAAGAGAGAGCAATTAATTGCACAAACCAGGAATTAAAACCATAAAAAACCTATACATCTGTAACAGTAAATAACACTCATGTACCCTGGCAACATCTAGGGTAGTATCAGAATTACGTAAGTGGACATGACAGGGAAAAATTGTAGGTGTTTTTAGTCTAATCCAACCCAGGAAATGTCTATTCCTACCCTACACTCAATTTTTAAATCTCCTTAACAACAAATATTTCACTATTCACTCCTGCTCCCGGGAAGACTAAATACATTAATTATTTATTAAATTTAGGAGAAAAAAGTTTTCCTTGACATTCAGCTCCATTGGATTTATTTTCATTTAATTGCATCATGTGTTATGTCTTGGTAAACACTCCATCTCCTGTCTTGGTGGGCATCCTGTCTGTGCACCTGTGCAATACACTTTAATCATCAAGGCTTCAAAGTGCTTTTGAGCTATCAAATCTTGGGAGAGTCCCATCTAGCATCTTAATAATTATTTTTCCAAGTTCGTTATAATTAACTCCTTTAATCTCATCTCATTAAATCAATTTTGTATTATTATTCTGTTGTTCTCTGGAAAGCAGCCAATTGTTCAGCTCTTGAATCAGAATTTTCAAAGACTCACCTCTTACCTGGGCTTGCACGTATTTGTCCTAAGTAATTCTCTATCCCTTAAACCTCTGAGTCCCTCTGTTTTATTACTTGCCCCACTCCTCCCAGTTGAATATGTTTGTTTTCCCAATTGAATGTGATTTTTATCTACTGTTCATATTATCTTTTATACTCATAAGTATAATTTCATAGTCCTTTCAGGTTCCACATCATCAAAAAGATGACCATAATTTCCCTTTTTTTTTGAAATGGAGTCTTGCTCTGTCACCTAGGGTGGAGTGCAGTGGAGCAATCTCAGCTCACTGCAACTTCCGCCTCCCGGGTTCAAGTGATTCTGCCTCAGCCTCCTGAGTAGCTGTAATTACAGGTGCCTGCCACCATGCCTGGCTAATTTTTGTGTTTTTAGTAGAGATGGGGTTTCACCGTGTTGGCCAGGTTGGTCTCAAACTCCTGACCTCAGGTGATCCACCCACCTCAACCTCCCAAAGTGCTGGGATTACAGGAGTGAGCCACCACACCTGGCCAATTTCACTTTTAAATACTAAAAGGCACACAGCACACAGACATTTTGGGGCCAGTTTTCTTTGGGAGGGTCTTTGATAAATTTTGTAATCACCTTTTGGAAGAAAGTCCAAAATGACATGTGAAAATATTATTAAACCATTTAGCAGATGTCCAGCAATATAAAAATAGACCTCACATGCTACCCTTCACAGGCTGATTCTCTTGCCTTGGTGTCTAAGGATCCAATTTCTTATGTTAAACATTTTCCTTACCTTTTGCAATAATATTATTGGCCATATACTAAATTCTCATTCACTTAGCTTTCTGAGAATTCTTTGACGTTGGAATCCTGAAATAATAAAGCTACCAGATCTGCACAACAGCAGTGGTAGTATCTGAGCCCAAACTCTGGGACACTCTAGAGTTTTAGTTTACAAACATGAGCCAGACCAAACGTGACCTGGTGAAAATCAATAGGTAATAAGTTGCTTGTATATGTTAGCAGTTCAAGGGCTTTCTGGGTTCCATTTCATTGAGGAAATGAAAATATTATAACTGCTTAGCCAAGACAGAGTGGCAATAAGGAATGACTGATCCTCCTCCAAGTTGCAGTGAGCAAGCCCTCAAGCCTACCTCATTCCTGAAGAGTTGAAGGAGAAAATGCTGTGCTAATTTTCTGCACTGCTATTTTTAACCTGAAATTTAGAATTACATCAGGTATTCAAAGAATGTTCCCCATCAAAGGAAAATCGGTAAACGATGACTGCAAAAAGCAAGTGAAATGATGCAAAGAGAAAATACTTGCAAAAGAGAATCTAACCAGACATCATCAGGAAGATAAAATGGCATCTCCTCTTTGTGGCCTGGGTGTGCTTGGACAATCCTGTCATATGTTTTTATTAGGACATGTTGCCCTTTTGAGGATTCACTCTGACTATGTTGGCCAGATGGTTTAACTGATTAAACAATTGAATCAATTTATTTTGCTTTTTTAATTGACCAGATGTTTAACTAAATGTACTGAGTCTGGCATTTTAGACACACTGCCTTAGATTCTTGTAGAGAATGATGACTTTGAAAATGTTTGGCCATTTTAGTTAAAATGCAGGGTAACATTTGATGCAGCCATGATAACAGGAAAAATCTGTTCTGTTCTAAAAATGTTTCTAGCAATAGAAGTATTTCTGGCTAAGAGAATACTCTTGACTTGTAGGGAGGCTCCCTTGGAATAAATGTATGCAAAACAAATAAGGCATTTTATTTTTTAAAACATTGCCTATATAAGATACACTTAAATAAAGAAATTGTTGTTTTCTTAAATAAAGAAATTATTGGTGAATGCTCTGAAAATAGAGGCTTATGTAATGGAAATAAGAGATTAACAGGTTTACCAAAGATTATTTTTATAACCTGTATGCCAATTCACATGATCTTATGTAAGACACCAAAATAAGTTATTCAAAACTGTGAATAATGTCAGACAAATGCAATGTGTCCCTTCTAGAGCAGTCACAAAAAGGATTGGTTATAACTGTTTTAATAAATACTATCCTCACCCCAAGAACAAGCTTTCAGTTATGTTGAGATGTTGTAATAGCTGTGTGCGTAGATAAGCACCCCCATCAAGAAAGGAACTTGTGCAATTGTGGCTTTAAGAGTTTGTGGCAGAGCTGGACAGCATTCCATCTGCAGGTTAGTAGGAAAGCCTGTACCAGCCTTTGTGGAATGTCCTAGTCTGCCACATTGACAAGAGGGTGCACCAATGCTCTACTCGAAGAGTATTTCTGGTTTTCTGTGCAGGACTGTTGGGCTTATAAATTCTTCAAGAACAAGGACCAAGTCTTTAATCTCATCTCTACTCCCACTTTGTGGAAATTAGTGCGCAGCTCACAGACATTCTACACACACTTCTTGAAATTGCTCCTGACCTCGTATTTTGGATGTTAGGTAGTCAGTGTCCAATAATACTGTTGTCCATGGAGGTTAATCTAGCTGTTCCTTCATTTGTGTGAAGCATAAATAATGTAAGTAAATACAGCAACTGAACTTTTTATGTTCTATAATAGAGCACTTTTAAGTTTTTAATATCATTTATTATTTCTCTGAAAATCCAGTTAAGATGGCAGTAGATGATTCTATTTTTTCATACTATAGCATCTGCCCACAATATTGTGTTTCTAACTGTATTTGAACAAACAACTTCCTTAGTCTTTCAATTTAAATTATGTATTTGCTTAATATATTTTTATATTTGTAACTGTGGTTAAAAAAATCTATATAGCATCTTGCATACGTTCTCACTAGTACAGGAATAAAACTGCAGTTTGTTGAAGGAGAGTGTTCTGTTTTCTATTCACCTGCTCCTCATTTATCAATTTTTGTCATCTGTCTGTTCAGGAGAAAGGCCAAAAGTGACTGCTTTAAAATGAGAAAAATCTTCCATGATATTATCATGAAGAATATAGTTGTCTTAACCTTTAGTCCTGTAAGTACTGAGTTGGTTACGTACAGTATTGTGTACATATAATAGACTCTCCAGCTGTCTCCAACTAAATTCCTGTTTTCGGTTCTTTACTTCATTAATAACCAAAATGTCACCTGTTACCAACAGGGTTGGTGTACTCTCAGAGGTACCGCCCTGGTTGGATCGCCACTGAGCCCTTCAGAGACGCCAGACATTTGCGGACAGTGTGACATTTGGTAAAGAGATGCCGTGCCTATTTCCAGAGTCATGAGTTTGCCCTTTTGCCTTTTTCATATTTTAGCGGAAAGATCACTGTCCTTCACAACTCCAATATTTCATTTTTCTATAACTTGCTCACAGAAACCTTTATTTTTAAATATATATACAGTAGCAGATTTACAAATAAAATCATTAAATCAAAGCAATCCTTCCTTTTAAAACAGTTTCTGGATTCAAAGAAGTAGGTTAACAAAATAAATTGACCTATGAAGCTAGACTTTTTTTTCCAAAGTAACTATTTGACAGAATTTATTCTTAAAGAAAAAGAGAGTATTGCAATTTGAACTAATCACTTGGTAATTTTGCTGATATATCTTCCATAATCATAAAATGTTACAGCTGGAAGGGCCAGCCAACTTGGGACCAAGAATGTAGGAAACCAAGACAAAATTTAAAAGCAATACAGCAAATAAAATAAAATATAAAAATATAAAATCAAAATAATACAGCAAAATAAGACAATGCTGAAATCAAACCTGGTTTTCCTATTACTCAGGGGGAGGACCTGTTCATATGTAAATACAGACAAATAAAAATGCCGCTCATTGCCAGGACAGTGGCTCACACTTGTAATCCCAGTGCTTTAGGAGGCTGAAGCATGAGGATCACTCAAGACCACGAGTTTAAGAAAGCTGCTCAGAAAGTCAATGGACACAATAGCCATTTCCAACACTAAACAAAGCAGAACTGTCAGTGGAGCCTTTCATGTTTTGCATGGTTAATCCTCTTTTTTTGGTATCTCATATGTCTGGAAACATCCATGTATTTAAACAAATCTCAGACTGTATTTAAGAGTCATACCTGAACCAAAGGCATCACAATCTTAAATCTGAACTAATATTACATATAAAAGGAAAAAGCAGTATTTTTCTAACACAATATTATTATAAAACATTATTGAAACTAATTGTATCAAACCTTCTAGAATCCAGAAGAGTTTCTACAGCTAGATTTTCAGAGAACTGGCAAGACTTTTGATGCTCCTGATGAAAGGAGCATTCATAATAGAAGAGTAAAAATTAACTGGTAGAATCCGAGCCTGAATAATAAGAGAAAACCATGTAGGGATGGTTCTGTGTAGAAGTTAACAAACATTTACCTCCTCACTAAAGGAGGTAACGAGCTTTGCCCAAAGGCCATGCTCACTAAAATGTCTCCCAATCCAGTCTTTTCCAAGGAAAATTTTACTATTATAATAGAGAACTGTTGATACGAATGAAGCTTGCTTTTTTTCTAGGATTTGTTGTGAAAATAACTTCTCCTTTGACCAAAACTTTAGTTAGGTTCCTCAGTGTCCTCTGCCTGACTAGGCCCATCCTTAGACGTCCCTCTCTGTCCTTGCAGACTCCAGTTTAAAGTAAGGTTAGTGAAAATCTCCCAACCTAGGTACCTGACCACCCTTGATATCTTATCACCCGGGTCTGCCTTCAGCAGTAATTCCCTTTACCCCTGATGTTTCCCCTTCCTCTTAGTGAGTTTTCATCCACCGACCTCCCATCCTGCTCCTGCTTTAAATAGGAAGGGTTAATTTTCCTGTTTTATTTAATCCCCACTTGTCCTTGCGGAAGTTGAAGTTGAGTCCAATTTCTCTCCCCTACAGCAAAACCCCATTGTAGATGTCCTTATATTTACTACTATGGACCCTCTTAAATAAAGCCTGCCTTACTGTCTTTAACAAGTATCATGAATAATTTTTCTTCAACAATTTTAATGATGCAACAACCTTTGTGTAAATTATCTTAATATAAAATTACTTTCCTCTTTGGCTCCTGGAAGAAACTTGGCATCTATTTCCATCTTAAGAAAGACTTGGCAATGAAATATGTTTCTGTCTCTATTATCCTGCTGCAAACCATTAGTGGCCAAGAAGTTTCTGTATCTTAGGGCTTGCCAAAAAGTTACAGTCAACAACAACAACAAAAAATCACAAAAGCTGACAATACAACCATAGAAACAAAGTGCAATAAGAGTGGAGAAGTTCAGAAACCAGGGAATATTACTAAGTCTATGCTTTAATCAGATAATATCCTTTGTAAGACATATAAATTTAATAAGACATTCTTTTTTTCCTAAAGAACTTTGCAATGACCACTAACTTAGTAGACATCCAAGTTGACGTTTCTCCCTGACTCAGAACAGATAGCAGAGGGGAGGAAACAACTGTCTACCTGCAAAGAATAACACAACAGCAATAAATAAAGATGAGCCAGGGCAGAAAAGGAAATAAAACCAATGGTCCTACTTTGTTGTTCAGGCTTTAGTGGAGGACTATGAGGACAAGACAACTGGGGAGTAAAATTAAAGGTGAGAGTCAGGTCTGAAAGAGCTATTAGGAGTCTTAGACATCTTGTAAGAGCAGAGGATTTTCAAATTCGGCCCAAGAGGAAGACATTGCAAGACCTGTTTAAGAAGGGGACCAGAAGTTCAACCTCTAGGATGGTCATTAAAAGCTCTAACATTTAGAGCAGGGGTCCCAACCCCCAGGCCATGGACAGGTACTGGTCTGTGGCCTATTAGGAACCAGGTTGCACAGCAGGAGGTAAGCAGTGGGTGAGAGAGCATTACCGCCTGAGCTCCACCTCCTATCAGAGAAGCAGTGGTGTTAGATTCTCACAGGACAGCGAACCTTGTTGTGAACTGCATATGCGAGGGATCTAGGTTGAGCACTCCTTATGAGAATCCAGCCCCTGATGATCTGAGGTGGAACAGTTTCATCCCGAAACCATCCCCCTCCTTCCACCACCCCTCAAGTCCATGGAAAAATTTTCTTCCACAAAACTGGTCCCTGGTGCCAAAAATGTTGGGGACCACTGATTTAGACAGAGCTTTTTACTTTTAAATGGCACCCAAGGTACTCGGTGAAATAATCTGTACAGCAAACTTCTGTGACATGAGATTACCTAGATAACAAACCTGAATCAAAAATAAGTTTAAAAATAATAAGGCCGGGCGTGGTGGCTCACACCTGTAATTCCAGCACTTTGGGAGGCTGAGGGGGGCGGATCACGAGGTTAGGTGATCGAGACAAAGAAATTGAAGCTTAAAAAGACAAGCTAGGCCAGGTGTGGTGGTTCATGTCTGTAATCCCAGCACTTAGGGAGGCTGAAGCGGGTGGATCATGAGGTCAGGAGATCGAGACCATCCTGGCAAATGTGGTGAAACCCTGTCTCTACTAAAAATACAAAAAAATTAGCTAGACATGGTGGCACGTGCCTGTAATCCGAGCTACTTGGAAGGCTGAGGCAGGAGAATCACTTGAACCTGGGAAGCGGAGGTTGCAGTGAACCAAGATCACACCGCTGCACTCCAGCCTGTGCAACAGAGTAAGACTCCATCTCAAAAAAAAAAAAAAGACAAGGTAATTTTCCCAAGGCCATCCAGTATTAAAGCTCAGCTTCCAATATGAATCCTTCTGATTTCAAAATGTGACCTCTTAACCTCTATGCCTATGTAGCTCAAAGTTTGGTCCCCAGACCAGCAGCATTAGCATCACCTGGGATGTTGTTAGAAATGCATATTCTTAGACAGCACTCTCCAGTCCTACTGAATATGAAAATCTGGGGATGGGTGGGGCCCAGCAATCTGTGTTGTATTAACAAGTCCTCCAAGGTGATTCTGATGCATGGTATTGAGTACTGAGCTTGGGCAACCTCCCTGCTTTGTGGATTCTCATCTGACAAATTTAACTCTTTGAACATGTCCTGTTTGACAAACAGGAATAGTAACGTGTAATATTTTTGAGCCCTAGCACATTTAATAACCATTAGCAACTAGTATTACTATATGTCAGGTTTTATTCTGAACTGCTTTGCCCGCAATATATCATTTAATTATTTTAAAACCAAATGAGGTGGAGATTATCATTCCATTGTAGGAGTGAAAAGAGCTTCTTCTTTGTCCTCTGAAGATTTGCTGAAAATCAACTGACAAAAGGTAAATTAATAGGAGAAAAGGCATACAAATTATTAACATGCTCGAGGGAAAATCACAGTGATTGCTCAATAACCCAGTATGGTATAGGAGCTTATATATCCTTTTTCATAGAAGAGAGAGAAGATAGGGAATGTAGACAATTCTTTTGAGGTACAATAATCATTAGGGAGAATGAATGGACCTGGGAAGTTGAAGTAGACATTACAGGGAGGTGAGGGGCAGAGCTGCACAGAAACAAAGGTTGTCTTTTTTTTTTTTTTTTTTTTGGAAACAGAGTCTCGCTCTGTCACCCAGACTGGAGTGCAAGGGTGCAGGGTGCAATCTCAGTTCACTGCAACCTCCACCTCCTGGGTTCAAGCAATTCTCCTACCTCAGCCTCCCGAGTAGCTGAGATTACAGGTGTGTGCCACCATGCCTGGCAATTTTTGTATTTTTAGTAGAGACAGGGTTTCACAATGTCGGCCAGGTTGGTCTCGAACTCCTGATCTCAGGTGATCCGCCCACCTGGGCCTCCGAAAGTGCTAGGATTATTAGGATTACAGGAGTGAGCCATCGCGCCCAGACAAAAGATTGTCTTATTATGCAGATGAAGTTCCTCAGTTAATCTCTTGGAGCAGCACTCTGTCTGGGCGTGGTGATGACTCCTAGTCTCTTTTCTCCAGTAGTTGGTCTCTAGAAAGATCCTTAGGGAGGGGGGTTAAGACCACAGAATTTATTTTAGAAAGTTTTCTTGATCAGATAAGGAAATTCCAAAGAGTCCCTCCCTGAGCTTGGGGTTGTAGGGCAAGGGGATCAACACCCTTAAACCTTGATTCTGAAGCAGCTTCTAAGAACTCTCAGCACCAGCCTTTAGAGTATCATTTTCTGAGTCAACATAATCCTATAAATGAAGAAGCAAAGGCATACAGAAAGTAAGTAATTTTGTCCTAGGACATGTCAACCTAAAGAAAAAACAGAACCTAAGGGAAAAAAATTAACATAAGTAGAAAGTTTATTTGGGCCAAGTTTGAAGACTGAAACCCAGAAGCATGGACTCAAGTTGCCCTAAATGTATGTTCCAACTTTACAGCAGTGACAAGTGGGCTTTTAAAGGAGAAAAGAACAGGCATACAGGAGAAGACATAGCCAAGGAAAAAGAAAAAAAGAAAGAAAAAAGAAATAAGAAGAGGCACTTCCTTGGTTGTTTACCAAGAACTGACAATAACATAAACTACTGATTTGCTATACATTGTTCTTTGTATCAAAAATCCCAGGAACATGAAGATAACGGGTGAGGCAGCTAGTCAGAAAACCACAGGGAAGGAAAGAAAGAACAATATGCCTTTGAGCAACTGCCTTTAGGCATGGAATGGGTGCATGACTGAAGTCTCATACTCATGTCTCATACTCATGTCTCCCTGGGCCTGATACGTTTTATAAAGTTCACATAATTCAGACTTATCTGAGCTATTTTTTATTCTCACTTCCCCCTTTTGATTAAAATTTTTCTCTTCCAAAAGCATTGAAGATTAACATTTTAGATATAAGTCTGACAAACTTTACTAGGAAATTTCATTTCCAGATAATGTCCTTCCACATTGAGAGAAAAAGGAGAGATACTATGACTTCATGAGGTCTTAAGGTCAAACTGGCAACTCCAAGGAACATAGCAATGTTCTTAATTCAGGCCATCTGCTTACAAAGGAGCTGCACCGCGTTGGATCAATTCTAAGCATCTTGCTATCATGATTAGTTTTCTGTTGTTGAGTTTAAACATCTAGAAATATGAAGCATGATCAATTTCAGAATCAAAAGTATGATGCAAGTAAGGACAATGATTAACAAAACAACTAAAATGCAGATCCAAAAAGGGTTCCTATTACTGAAGGTAACCAAATAAATATTTCATCTATTTCCTGTCCTGATCTGAAGAGCAAGGTATTGAAAACCTCCAGTAATGAAGACGTCCACTCAAGTGGGGCTGCTGGATATGGTTCATTCCAATGTGGTAGGAAGGAGTTCTTTATTTTATGGATTTTTCCAATAAATAAAATCTCCAGATTGTAGACCATAATATTTGATGTTGTTATCACCTAATTGGATTCCTGTCTGCTGCACAGAAGAAGCCAAAACACTAAGCCAGCAGGTGTTGCAGCAGAGAAAGAATTTAATTATTATAAGGCAATTGAGTGAGACAGACACTCAAGGAGATGCTTCTTAAATCCACCTCCCCAAGAATTCAAAAGCTAGGATTTTTAAGGATGGTTTGGCAGGCAGGGAGCGCTGGGGAATGGGTGCTACTGAGTAGCTGGAGATGAAATCATAGCGTATCAAAACTATCTTCACGCAGAGTCAATTCTTGGGTTGAGGTCATTGGTCATTTGTCTGGTTGGTGTCAGCTGGCCCATTTGGATGCAAACTCTGAAAAGATATCTCAGAGACCAGCCGTAGGTTTCATAATAGTGCTTGTGAATACAGCTACTATAGAAAAGCAAGCTAGGGAACAATGGCAGGTTATTGTTTAACTATGCCTAGAGCTTAGCAGAAAGGTTTGCAGGAAGTGAGATCCCCGGTGGTCAAAGCTTCTTAGCCCCTTGACCAGTCCAACTTCTGGAAGCCATCAAGGAGATCTACATGACCTAAAGATAATTGTTCTTTAAGAGAAAAACAAGTTCATTAATCTTGTGGGCAGCATGCCTGGTGGGGCAGGAATAGGAATATAATTAATTACTAGTAACTACAATGTATTAAAATGACTATATACAAGGAATTAGATATGGAGGAAGAAAGGGTCAAAGAAAGGAAAATAAGTATAACAAACATCTAATGATGTACCTATATCTCTGTCTTAACAAAATCCAGGCCAATACTATAATTCTAACTTGCACCTTTTATTAATTTTATGATGGTAGTTTCAATGTCTTCATCTCCTGGGAACTTTCTGTCAAAAGAATCCATAATTAATTTAGAATTTTTGGAGAGACACTTATAAGGCCTTGGCAATAATGAAGAATACCATAGGAGAGCAGGTTCATAGACTCCTTCAGCTAGGTGCATGAGGCATCTGTTACCATTTCAAAGGGAGAAAGCTGATGTTTTCCAAATGGGGTACAATGTAAGTTAAGCAAATAAAAGAGCTATAGGCCTCAATAGTCTAAATGTTTCTGTAAGCCTTACCAATTGTTGTTTTATTATTCCATTTCCTCCTTCCACCAGTCTGGAAGACTGACGGTAGTATGCACAATGGAAATGCTGATTTATCCAATCTCAATCAGCTTTGACCACACAAGATAAGATACCTGTAAGCCTTTTACAGTCTCCTACAATTTTTCCCATTCTCTTTCTTTGACCAACTTTCTATATTTATCCAGTTTTATCTGTTTTTTAAAATCCCTTCAACTTAACCTTTAAAAACTTCAGGACAAAATTACTTTTCCTTTAACAAAAACCACTCTCTCATGCCTTCTTTATAACATTCTTTATCAAAAATGGATCCTACTTTTCCTTATACACTCTGTATACAGAATTGTTTCTCTTCTATCTAGTAGTTTAACTACAATTTTAACTCTTAATAGCCTTAATTTCTAGTGAAGAACCTAGACATAATTTTGAACTGTTTTATATCAGCATTTGTAGATAAAAATCACTTCATAATTTTTAGAAAGATGTTTCTTTATTTATTAACAGATCTAAATATATTTAGCTGTCCTACACTATATAAAAATGGTGTTAAAATATATAAACAAACTTATATTTAACAATTAATATTCTAGTATTTTAACTTACCTAGAAATGACTCAGACATTTTATGATCATTTGTTACTTAATTTAACAGGACTGTAAGATTAGGTTACTGGAAATATTTTTGGAACAACAAAAAGTTCATTTATCCCATTTACATTTATATAATGTATTCATTTTTAACAATTATGCTTGAATTGTCTATTAAACAAAGGTAGCTATCATCTCAAGTTATTTCTTTGCTAATAATTTCTACAACTTGCGAATGTTAGGCAGTAATCACTTAAGCAAAAACCCTAAAGTTACATACACAGGTATTTTGTTGATCAGAAGACAAAGCTGTTTTCATTAACAATATTAAACTACTCTTATTTGCCAAAGATTACCCAAGTCATGTGAACTAAAAGGCTTTTGATACAAGGAGGAGCTGGTACCATTCCTTCTGAAACTATTCCAATCAATAGAAAAAGAAGGAATCCTCCCTAACTCATTTTATGAGGCCAACATCATCCTGATACCAAAGCCTGGCAGAGACACAACAAAAAAAGAGAATTTTAGACCAATATCCCGGATGAACATCGATGCAAAAATCCTCAATAAAATACTGGCAAACCAATCCAGCAGCACATCAAAAAGCTTATCCACCATGATCAAGTGGGCTTCATCCCTAGGATGCAAGGCTGGTTCAACATATGCAAATCAATAAATGTAATCCAGCATATAAACAGAACCAAGAACAAAAACCACATGATTATCTCAATAGATGCAGAAAAGGCCTTTGACAACATTCAACAGCCCTTCATGATAAAAACTCTCATTAAACTAGGTATTGATGGAACGTATCTCAAAATAATAAGAGCTATTTATGACAAACCCACAGCCAATATCATACTGAATGGGCAAAAACTGGAAGCATTCCCTTTGAAAACTGGCACAAGACAGGGATGCCCTCTCTCACCACTCCTATTTAACATAGTGTTGGAAGTTCTGGCTAGGGCAATCAGGCAAGAGAAAGAAATCAAGGGTATTCAGTAGGGAAAAGAAGAACTCAAATTGTCCCTGTTTGCAGATGACATGATTGTATATTTAGAAAACCCCATCATCTCAGCCCAAAATCTCCTTAAGCTGATAAGCAACTTCAGCAAAGTCTCAGGATACAAAATGAATGTGCAAAAATAACAAGCATTCTTACACACCAGTAACAGACAAACAGAGAGCCAAATCATGAATGAACTTCCATTCACAATTGCTTCAAAGAGAATAAAATACCTAGGAATCCAACTTACTAGGGATGTAAAGGACCTCTTTGAGGAGAACTACAAACCACTGCTCAGTGAAATAAAAGAGGACACTAACAAATGGAAGAACATACCATGCTCATGGATAGGAAGAATCAATATCGTGAAAATGGCCATACTGCCCAAGGTTATTTATAGATTCAATGCCATCCCCCCATCAAGCTACCAATGAGTTTCTTCACAGAATTGGAAAAAACTGCTTTAAAGTTCATATGGAACCAAAAAAGAGCCCGCATTGCCAAGACAATCCTAAGTCAAAAGCACAAAGCTGGAGGCATCACGCTACCTGACTTCAAACTGTACTACAAGGCTACAGTAACCAAAACAGCATGGTACTGGTACCAAAACAGAGATATAGACCAATGGAACAGAACAGAGTCCTCAGAAATAATACCAGACATCTACAGCCATCTGATCTTTGATAAATCTGAGAAAAACAAGAAATGGGGAAAGGATTCTCTATTTAATAAACAGTGCTGGGAAAATTGGCTAGCCATAAGTAGAAAGCTGAAACTGGATCCTTTCCTTACTCCTTATACGAAAATTAATTCAAGATGGATTAGAGACTTAAATGTTAGACCTAATACCATAAAAACCCTAGAAGAAAACCTAGGGAATACCATTCAGGACATAGGCATGGGCAAGGACTTCATGTCTAAAACACCAAAAGCAATGGCAACAAAAGCCAAAATTGACAAATGGGATCTCATTAAACTAAAGAGCCTCTGCACAGCAAAAGAAACTGCCATCGGAGTGAACAGGCAACCTACAGAATGGGAGAAAATTTTTGCAATCTACCCATCTGACAAAGGGCTAATATCCAGAACCTACAAAGAACTCAAACAAATTTACAAGAAAAAAACAAACAACCCCATCAAAAAGTGGGCAAAGGATATGAACAGATACTTCTCAAAAGAAGACATGCATACAGCCAACAGACACATGAAAAAATACTCATCATCACTGGCCATCAGAGAAATGGAAATCAAAACCACAATGAGATACCATCTCACACCAGTTAGAATGACAATCATTAAAAAGTCAGGAAACAACAGGTGCTGGAGAGGATGTGGAGAAATAGGAACACTTTTACACTGTTGGTGGGATTGTAAACTAGTTCAACCATTATGGAAAACAGTATGGCAATTCCTCAGGGATCTACAACTAGAAGTACCATATGACCCAGCCATCCCATTACTGGGTATATACCCAAAGGATTATAAATCATGCTGCTATAAAGACACATGCACACGTATGTTCATTGTGGCACTATTCACAATAGCAAAGACTTGGAATCAACCCAAATGTCCATCTGTGACAGACTGGATTAAGAAAATGTGGCACATATACACCATGGAATACTATGCAGCCATAAAAAACGGATGAGTTCGTGTCCTTTGTAGGGACATGGATGCAGCTGGAAACCATCATTCTCAGCAAACTATCGCAAGAACAGAAAACCAAACACTGCATGTTCTCACTCATAGGTGGGAACTGAACAATGAGATCACTTGGACTCGGGAAGGGGAACATCACACACCTGGGCCTATTATGGGGAGTGGGGAGGAGGAGGGATTGCATTGGGAGTTATACCTGATGTAAATGACGAGTTGATGGGTGCTGACGAGTTGATGGGTGCTGCACACCAACATGGCACAGGTATACATATGTAACAAACCTGCACGTTGTGCACATGTACCCTAGAACTTAAAGTATAATAATAATAATAATAATAATAATAATAATAATAATAAAGAAAAAAGAAATCAGAGTCAGAAACAAAAAAATAATGTCTCCTATGGGAGTAACATATTAAAATATTTTTCTTCAGTCAAAAAAAAAAAAAGGCATTTGAGTTACTTTCTATTTTCCTGATAAAATATTTGATGTAAGTGGTTAGTTGTTGTTGTTCTTCTTCTTTTCCTTCTCTTTCCTCCTTCTTCATCCTTCCTCCTCCTCTTTTTTTTTTTTTGAGCTGGAGTCTTGCTCTGTTTCCCTGGGGTGTTATCTCAACGAACTGCAAGCTCCGCCTGCTGGGTTTACATCATTCTCCTGCCTCAGCCTCCCGAGTAGCTGGGACTACAGGTGCCCGCCACCATGCCTGGCTAATTTTTTGCATTTTTAGTAGAGACGTGTTAGCCAGGACGGTCTTGATCTCCTGACCTCATGATCCACCCACCTTGGACTCCCAAAGTACTGGGATTACAGGCATGAGCCACCGCGCCCAGCCTTCTTCTTTTTGAGACAGAGTCTCACACTCTGTCACCCAGGATGGAGTACATTGGAGCAAACATAGCTTACTACAGCCTTGACCTCCCTAGCTCAAGTGATCCTTCCACCTCAGTTTCCCATGTAGCTGGGACCACACACATGCACTGCCATGCCAGGCTAATTTTTTTATTTTTTGTAGAGATGGGGTCCCACCTTGTTGCCCAGGCAGGTCCTGAACCCCTGATCTCAAATAACTTTCCCACATTGGCCTTCTAAAGTGCTGGGATTATAGGCATGAGTCACTATGCCCAGCCAACAGTACTACTTTTTCTTTATGCAATTAATTAGAGCTTTTTAAATATATATTTTGGTAGTTAAATATCACATACGTATAAGATACATAAACACATAAACATACAGACATACAGGTAGAAGCAGATCATCTAGCTTTTTTTTTTTTTTTTTTTTTTTTGAGATAGTCTTACTCTATCAGCCAAACTGGACTGCACTGGTGCAATCTCAGCTCACTGCAACTTCCACCTCCAGGCTCCTGGTTGAAGCGATTCTCATGACTCAGCCTCCTGAGTAGCTGGGATTACAGGTATACACTAGCATGCCCAGCTAATTTATTTATTTTTAGTAGAGACGGGATTTCACTATATTGGCCAGTCTGGTCTCGAACTCCTGGCCTCAAGTGATCTGCCCACCTCAGGCTCCCAAAGTGCTGGGATTACAGGTATGAGCCACTGTCCCTGACCCATATAGCTTTTATAAGATTCTTCATTTGCCAGTTTTCATATAGTTTCTCTTTTTGCCTTTAGACTATCAATCTCTTGGTTACCCGTTTCATTGCCCTAAATAATTGTTAGCTAGGCAACTGTAAATTTGTACCTCCCAGGATGCAACTCTTAAGTGACAGGCAGAAAATTTACATCTCAAAGGCACAGAACTTAGATCTAAATATCATTTTTGCTGAAATAAAGAAGGGCATAGGTAAAAGCTCAGTTAAAACAAGATTGCCAGGAAAAGTATCTCAAACAAAAGTAAGGTTTCTTATGTAAACTTCAAGCCACCGTCTTTCTCATTAAAAACCACTAAATGGGGGGTCAGGGCCAAGATGGCCGACTAGAAGCAGCAGCAATTGGAGGCTCTCATTGAAAAGAGCCATAATAACGAATGAATCCTGCACTGGCAACCAAGGTATCCAGATTCTCTCATCAGAACTCATTAAGTGGCTGGCGTGATCCATGGAGAGAAAGGAGAGCAGTGTGGTGCTGCAGCCCACCTGAGGGCCACATGGGGCAGGGGAGCCCCCACCCACCAGCTAAGGGAGGCAGTGAGTGAGCGTGCTACCCGGCCAGGGAAACCGTGCTTTTTCCACAGTACTGTGCAACCCATGGTCAGAAAATCCCACTCATGAACCCACGTCACCAAGGCCTAGGGTCCCAACCTGAGCTGCGCAGATTCTCAACAGCCTCTCAGATAGAATATGCTTAAGCCTGCTGAGTTCCCAGGGGGAGGAGCAACCAGTGCCACAGCTGCAGCTGCCTGCTGTCTAAGCCATTTGAGCTCCTTGCATGAGGGTCAGCAGCCAGCGCTAACTGCCTAAAACACTAAGCTCCCTAGGCAGGGGAAGGACAGCAGCCATCTCTATAGCTCCAGGCCGTGCTTTTCCACTGCTGGAGCCAGGGAGACTGGACGGCTTGGTCCCAAGGTTTCCCCCACAGCCCAAAACACCAGCTGTGGCAGACTAGCCAGAGCCCCTCTTCAGGCCTGACCCTGACCCATCCTTCCTCACTGGGTAAGGCCTCCCTGCAGGGAGGACTGCAGGGAGGGAGTCCCGGCAGGAACTCCCACAATTCCATCCAGAGGCTCAAGGACAGAACTCTGATCTCCATGGGCCTGAGCCCCTAGAAGGAGGGGTGGCCACACCCTCTGTAGACCAGGAGACTTAGCCTTTCCTCCTGGAAGTTCTGAGGAATCCAGGCAGCCCAAATGAGTGGGTTTACCCCCCAGCAAAGCACAACTCCTCCACCAAGAGATGAAGTGCTTCATTAAATGGGTCCTGTTTCCCATGCCACCCAACTGAGTGAGACCCTCCAACAGGGGTTGTCAGACACCCTATACAGGAGTGATCCTACTGGCGTCAGGTTAGCGCCCCTTGAGGCCAGAGATCCCAGAAGAAGGAGCAGGTATACACCTTTCCTGTTCTCTAGCCTCCTTGAGTGACATCTCCAGGCACAGGAGCAAAGCAGATGAATAGGGCCTGAAGTGAACCCCCAACAAATCACAGCAGCCCAACAAAAGAGGGGCCTGACCATTGAAAGAAAAACAAACAGAAAGCAACAACAGCATCAAAAACAAACAAACAAAAGTCCCCCAAAAAATACCATCCAAAGGTCAGCAACCTCAAAGATTGAAACTAGACAAACTCATGAAGATGAGAAAGAATCAATGAAAAAAACGCAGGAAACCCAAAAGGCCAGAGTGCCTCTTGTCCTCCAAATGATTGCAACTCCGCTCCAGCAAAGGCACAGAACTGGACAGAAGATGAGATGGATGAATTGACAGAAGTAGGCTTCAGAAGATGGATAATAAAAAACTCTGCTGAGCTAAACGAGTATGTTCTAACCCAATGCAAAGAAGCTAAAAGTCTTAATAAAAAGTTGGAGGAACTAGGAACTAGAATAACCAGGTTAGAGAGAAACAAATGACCTGATGGAGCTGAAAAACACAGCATATGAACTTCGTAAAGCATATAGTCTCAAGAGCCAAATCGACCAAGTGGAAGAAAGGATATTAGAGTTTGAAAACCACCTTGCTGAAATGAAGCATGCAGACAAGATTAGAGAAAAAAGAATGAAAATGAACAGACAAAGCCTCTGAGAAATATGGGACTACATAAAAAGACTGAACCCACAATTGACTGGAGTACCTAAGGGAGATGGGAAGAATGGAAATGAGCTGGAAAACACACATCAAGATATTATCCAGAAGAACTGCCTCAGCCTAGAAAGACAAGTCAGCATGCAAACTGAGGAAATATAGAGAAGACCATTAAGTTTTTGCTCAGCTCACTGCAAGCTCCACCTCCCAGGTTCACACCATTCTTCTGCCTCAGCCTCCTGAGTAGCTGGGACTACAGGCACCCACCACCACGCCTGGCTAATTTTTTATCTTTTTAGTAGAGACAGGGTTTCACCGTGTTAGCCAGTATGGTCTTGATCTCCTGACCTCATGATCCGCCTGCCTCAGACTCCCAAAGTGCTGGGATTACAGGCGTGAGCCTGTATTCTCAAGATATTCCATGAGAAGATCAACCCCAAGACACATAATCATCAGATTCTCAAAGGTTGAAATGAAAGAAAAATGTCAAGGGCAGCCAAAGAGAAAGGCCAGGTCACCTACAAAGGGAAGCCCATCAGACTAACAATGGACCTTGCAGCAGAAACCATACAAGCCAGAAGAGATTAGAGCCAATATCCAACATTCTTAAAGAAAATAATTTTCAACCTAGAATTTCATATCCAGCCAAACTAAGCTTCATAAGCAAAGAAGAAATAAAATTATTTCCAGACAAGCAAATGCTGAGGGCCTGCCTTCCAAGAGCTCCTGAAGGAAGCACTAAATACAGAAAGCAAAAACTGGTACCAGCCACTGCAAAAACACACCAAATTATAAAGACCAATAACATTGTGAAGAAATGGCATCAACTAGTGTGCAAAATAACCAGATAGCATCATGATGACAGGATCAAATTCACACGTAACAAATTAGCCTTAAATGTAAATGAGTTGAATGCCCCAATTAAAAGACACAGACTGGCAAATTGGATAAAGAATCAAGACCCATCGGTGTGCTGTATTCAGGAGACCCATCTCAAGTGCAAAGACACACAAAGGCTCAAAATAAAGGGATGGGAGAAAATTTACAAAGCAAATGCAAAGTAAAAAAAAAAAAAAAAAAGCAGGGGTTGCAATCCTAGTCTCTGACAAAACAGACTTAAAGTGAACAATGATCACAAAAGGCAAAGAAGGGCATTACATACTGGTAAAGGGATCAATTCAACAAGAAGAGCTAACTGTCCTAAATATGTATGAACCCAATACAGGAGCACCCAGATTCATAAAACAAGTTTTTAGAGACCTACAAAGAGACTTAAAGAGTTCCACTCAATAGTAGTGGGAGACTTTAACACCCCACTGTCACTATTAGATCAACAAAACAGAAAATTAACAAGGATATTCAGGACTTGAACTCAATTCTGAATCAAGTAGACCCAATAGACATCTACAGAACTCTTCACCCCAAATCAACAGAATATACATGCTTCTCACGTCACTTGGCACTTATTCTAAAATTGACCACATAATTGGAAGTAAAACACTCCTCAGCAAATGCAAAAGAACTGAAATCTTAACAGTGTGTCAGACCACAGTGCAACAAAATTAGAACTCAGGATTAAGAAACTCACTCAAAAACACACAATTACCTGGAAATTGAACAACCTACTCCTGAATGACTACTGGGTAAATACTGAAATTAAGGTAGAAATTAAGAAGTTCTTTGAAACCAATGAGAACAAACAGACAACATACCAAAATCTCTCGGACATAGCTAACGCAGTGTTAAGAGGGAATTTTTTTTTTTTTTGAGATGGAGTTACACTCTTGTTGCCCAGGCTGGAGTGCAATGGCACAATCTCAACTAATCACAACCTTTAACTCCCAGGTTCAAGTGCTTCTCCTGCCTCAGCCTCCTGAGTAGCTGGGATTACAGGCATGCACCACCATGTCTGGCTAATGTTGTATTTTTAGTAGAGATGGGGTTTCTCCATCCATGTTGGTCAGGATGGTCTCAAACTCCCAACTGCAGGTGATCTGCCCGCCTCAGCCTCCCAAAGTGATGGGATTACAGACTTGAGCCACCATGCCAGGTCAAGAGGGAAATTTATTGCACTAAATGCCCACATCAGAAAGCTAGAAAGCTCTCAAATCGACACCCCAACATCAGAATTAAAAGAGCTAGAGAAGCAAGAGCAAACTAATCCAAAAACTAGCAGAAGACAGGAAATAAGTGAGATCAGAGCAGACCTGAAGGAGGCAGAGATACAAACCCCTCCCCCCCAAAAAAATCAATGAATCCAGGAGTTGGTTCTTTGAAAAAATTAACCAAATAGATAGACTGCTAGCTAGACTAATAAAGAAAAGAGGGCAGAATCAAAAAGATACAATAAACAATGATAAAGGGGATATCACCACTGACTCCACAGAAATCCAAACTACTATCAGAATACTATGCTGATAAACTAAAAAATCTAGAAGAAATGGGTAAATTCCTGGACACATACACCCTCCCAAGACTAAACTAGGAGATGTTGAATGCTTGAATAGACCAATAACAAGTTTTGAAATTGAGATAGTAATTAACCTACCAATCAAAAAAAAAAAAAATAGATGGATTCACAGCCAAATTCTACTAGAGGTACAAAGTGGAGCTGGTACCATTCCTTTAGAAACTGTTCCAAATAATAGAGAAGGAGGGACTCCTCTCTAACTCATTTTATGAAGCTAGCATCATCCTGATACCAAAACCTGGCAGAGACACAACAAAAAAGAAAACTTCAGGTCAATATTCCTTAAGAACATTGATGTGAAAAGCCTCAATAAAATAATCACAAACCAAATCCAGCAGCACATCAAAAAACTTATCCACCACAATCAAGTTGGCCTCATCCCTGGGATGCAAGGCTGGTTCAACATATGCAAATCAATGAACATAATCCATCATATAAACAGAACCAAAGAAATAAATGACATGATTATCTCAATAGATGCAGAAGAGACCTTTGATAAAATTCAACATCCCTTCATGTTAAAAACTCTCAATAAACCAAGTATTGATGGAACATATATCAAAATAATAAGAGCTATTTATGAAAAACACACAGCCAATATCATATTGAATGGGGAAAAGCTGAAAGCATTTGCTTTGAAAACTGGTACAATACAAGGATGCCCTCTCTCACCACTCATAGTCAACACAGTATTGGAAGTTCCAGCCGGGGCAATCAGGCAAGATAAAGAAATAAAGGGTATTCAAATAGGAAAAGAGGAAGTCAAATTGTCTCTGTTTGCAGACAATATGATTCTATATTTAGAAAACCCCATCATCTTGGCCCAAAAACTCCTTAAGCTGTTAACTTCAGCAAAGTCCCAGGATACAAAATCAATGTGCAAAATTCGCAAGCATTTATTTACACCAACAACAAAAGAGCTATGAGCCAAATCGAAAATGAACTCCCCTTTACAATTGCAACAAAGAGAATGAAATACATAGGAATACAACTAACAAGGAATGTGAAGGACCTCTTCAAGGAGAACTACAAACCACTGCTCAAGAAAATAAGAGAGGACACAAACAAATGGAAAAACATTCCATGCTCACGGATAGGAAGAACTGATATCGTGAAAATGGTATACTGCCCAAAATAATTTATAGATTCAATGCTATCCCCATCAAGCTACCATTGACATTCTTCACAGATTTAGAAACTACTTTAAATTTCATATGGAACCAAAAAAGACCCCTTATAGCCAAGAAAATCTTAAGCGAAAAGAACAAAGCTGGAGGCATCATGCTACCTGACCTCAAAATATACTATAAGGCTATGATGACCAAAACAGCATGGTACTGGTGCCAAAACAGACATATAGACCAATGGAACAGAACAGAGACCTTAGAAATAACACTACACATCTACACAACCATCTGATCTTCGACAAACCTGACAAAAACAAGCAATAAGGAAATGATCTTCTATTCAATAAATGGTGCTGGGAAAACTGGCTAGCCATATGCAGAAAAATAAAACTAGACCCCTTCCTTACACCTTATACAAAAATTAACTCAAGATGGATTAAAGACTTACATGTAAAACCCAAAACCATGAAACCCTAGAAAAATACCTAGGCAATAACACTCAGGACCCAGGCAGGGCAAAGACTTCAAGATGAAAATGCCAAAAGCAATTGTAACAGAAGCCAAAATTGAGAAATGGGATCTAATTAACCTAAAGAGTTTCTGCACAGCAAAAGAAACTAGCATCAGAGTGAACAGGCAACCTACAGAATGGGAGAACATTTTTGCAATCTACCCACTGACAAAAGTCTAATATCCAGAATTTACAAGGAACATAAACAAATTTACAAGAAAAAAAAACCCATCAAATAGGGGGGAAAGGACATGAACAGACACTTCGCAAAAGAAGACATTTATATGGCCAATGAATATATTAAAAAAAAAAGTTCCTCATCACTAATCAATAGAGAAATGCAAATCAAAACCACCATGAGATACTATCTCACACCAGTCTGAATGGTGATTATTAAAAAGTCAGGAAACAATAGATGCTGGTGAGGCTGTGGAGAAATTGGAACATTTTTAACTGTTGGTCGAAATGTAAATCAGTTTAACCATTGTGAAAGACAATATGGCAATTCCTCAGGGATCTAAAGTCAGAAATACCATTTGACCCAGCAATCCCATTACTGAGTATATACCCAAAGGATTATAAATCACTCTACTATAAAGACACATGCGCACATATATTTAATGCAGCACTAGTTACAATAGCAAAGACATGGAACCAACCCAAATGCCCTCTAATGATAGACTGGATAAATAAACTGTGGTACATATACATCATGAATAGTATGCAGCCATAAAAACGAATGAGATCATGTCCTTTGCAGGGACATGGATGAAGATGGAAGCCATCATCCTTAGCAAACTAACACAGGAACAGAAAACCAAACACAGTAGATTCTCATTCATAGATGGGAGTTGAATAATGAGAACACATGGACACAGGGAGGGGAACTATACCAGGTCCTGTTGGGGGATGGGAAGCAAGGGAAGGGGACTTACAGGAGGGGTCAGTAGGTGCAGCAAACCACCATGGCGCACAGATCTATGTAACAAGCCTGCACGTTCTGCACATATATCCCAAACTTAAAGTAAAACAAAGCATATAAATGTTTCAAGTGGTTTAGGTTCAGAAAAGAAGATACCTTTACAAATAAATATTTCCGTTATCGATATAAATTTATTTTACAAAGAGTCTCAAACTAGCCAGCTATATTTCATAAAGTTGTATTAAAAAAAAGAAAATGTAGGTTTTTTTCCTTTATAATTTCAACTTTTATTTTAGATTCAAGGGGTACATATGCAGGTTACATGAGTGTATTGCTTGATGTTTAGGTTTGGTGTACAAATGATCCAGTCTCTCAGGTAGTGAGGACAGTACCCAAAGTTAGTTTTTCAACTCTTGACTCCCCTCTCTCCCTCCCCCATCTAATAATCCCCAGTGTCTGGTTTGTTGTTGTTGATGTTGTTTGATACAGGGTCTACAGAAAGTGATTTTATTCTGTTTTATGGCTGCCTAGTATTCCATGGTGAATATGCACATTTCCACATCAATCCACTGTGATGGGCACCTAGATCGATTCCACATCTTCGCTGTTGAGAACTATGCTGTGATAAACCTAAGAGTGAACGTGTCTTTTTGGTGAAATTAAAGCTGAAGGTTTAAACAAGTTGTGGAAGGTTAAAAAAAAATGGTTAAAAAAAACCTGTGTGTGAACATACTGGCTAAAGTTAAAGAGGTATTATTCAGTTTTTCCGTATACTGAACATTGGAATTAAAGCACAACAGGTTTTCTCTCAGAGCACTGATCTCTTCCACAAAAATTGTAAAGGGTTATAAAAAGTTAATAAAAATCTTACCTTACAGTCAGATATTAAAATTGGATAAATTTGTCTATAAGGTTTTACTAAGAATTGGATTTGACACTAATAATACACTAATGTAAAGATGAAATTTGGCTTATTTAGTATAAAATCATACAGGAAACATTGTCAAATACGAAATGGTATTTGGCTTTCTTTGGGCTGTATTTGTATAAATGTGTTATAGGTATGTGTTCCAAAATTGTGAGAAACTCCTGCAATTCTGATATGGCTTAGTGTATGTTATTAATAACTGAGTTATATAAAATTATCGTATACTACAGAAGCAAAATTTCCTTGTCAATTATGGCTTTAATAGGGGCTGTCCTAAGATTTTTTGTTATCTCTTCCATGGACAATTGTCTTTTTTGGTCCTATTTAGAAGGTGGTTTATAATAAACTATAGGACTCTTAACAGGTGTTCTTGAATGCAGGTTTCTGACAACTTTGGAGACTGTCATATTAAAATAGAGGAAAAATTTTCAGGACTCTCATGGAGATCTGAAATGTTCATGAATAGCAAAACAGGAGTTAACTGCATGGACTGAACCAATAGAAGACTGAAGTAATCTTTTTGACCTTGCTTAATAACATTGCTGATCCTTTGCTTTATTTTTCAGAGTTAAAGAAACTGTTCTTCTGAGCTATTTACAGCTTTTAACAATTGAGTAAAGTATACTCCTGTGAACAAAATTAGGAGCATGTTTGTTTCTCTCTACATGATTTCTCCAAAATTTGGAAACTACTTGTGCATATTCTTAACTTATGGCATATAGTTATTTGCACAAGTGCAATAAGAATGCTTTCATTCATAACAGGACACAATTGAGTAAACTGGTTATTTTATCAATGCTTTGACTGGAATAGCATACTTTTATTTAAGGAATCAAATTTGACTTGTAAAGCCAATGAAAGCTCCTTGGGAAAACTGGCCTCATACCTTGTCTGTGTTACACAGTCCCTGTGCAGGGTTTCTAACCTTTAGTAAGTAAAGAATGCCACTTTCTGACAGGTCCAGGAGCCCCAAGTTATCTTGGGGCCTCAAGAGGAAAGAAATTTACCCAACTTATAGGTATTTGAGGGTACAAACCCATGGCTGGGATCAGCTTCAAAAACATCTTATATGACATTCCTTATGGAACACAATCCCACCAAAGCCAATTTTAAAAGAAAATTCAAAAAAAAAAAAAAAAAGTATTCCTGTTGCACTTTATACAAATGATCAGGCGAACTATAATAAAGCAAATTGGTCTTACCATGATTTGTCTTTAGTGAAAATGGGAGACTAGAGAGAGAAAAAAATTGTTTCAAAAACCGTGTCATACTTGTGATTAGATTCCAGTTTTCTTCTGCAATTAAACCAACCCTGCTTATTCCTGTGAACCAACCAGTGATCTCTGGCTGCTGCTCAGAATAAACAAGAGGGATAGGTAATGTAAAAATCTGGATCAATATTCTAATTCTGGGCATGTATTGGAATCAGCTAGCAAACCCATGGGAGCTTGGTTTCCAACAGTTACTCAGTTCATGGAACACCTTCTAATTTTGTTTACTTGGGATAATTTTGCTTATTTTGCTTTGCTGTTGTGGAACATCTTGCTATTGTACTCTTTGTGTAGGAATACAGGATAAGCTTACTCAACGTTTTCTTAAATACATACTAATCTTTCAGATACCACTTTTTGTTGGTACCCGGAGTTACAAATGGTCCTCAGCATACTGATGCTTTCTGACAGAGCTCCTCTCTACCCTGAATGCAAGAGACCCCAATTAACTATTAGGGTCTCTTGGAGAAATATCATCACTCCTATTCAGCATGAAGAAGTTATAGGTGATGGATCTTTGTCCTTCTGCAACTCTTAGGATTAACAGTTCTCTTATAAAAGAGAGGGGGTAAATGTCAGAGGCGTTGGAAACAGAGAAACTCCATCTTGAACAGGAGCTGAGATAAATGAGGCTAAAATCTACTGGGCTACATTCCCAGATGGTTAGGCATTGTAAGTCACAGAATGAGATAGGAGGTCAGTTCAAGATACAGGTTATAAAGACTTCGCTGATAAAAACAGGTTGCAGTAAAGTAGCTGGTCAAAACTCACTAAAACCAAGAAGGTTATGAGAGTGACCTCTGGTTGTTCTCACTGCTACACTCCCTCCAGCACCATGAGAGCTTACAAATACCATGGCAATGTCAGGAAGTTATCCTATATGGTCTAAAAAGGGGAGGAACGAATAATCCACCCCTTGTGTGGCATATCATCAAGAACTAACCATAAATATGGGCAACCAGCAGCTCTCGAGGCTGCTCTGCCTATGAAGTAGTTATTCTTTTATTCCTTTACTTTCTTAATAAATTTGCTTTCACTTTATTCTGTGGACTCACCCTGAATTCTTTCTTGTACGAGATCCAAGAACCCTCTTTTGGGGTCTGGATTGGGACCCCTTTCTGGTAACAGAATGATGTATTTTCTTTTGGATATATATCCACTAATGGGATTCCTGAATCAAATGGTAGTTCTGTTTTAAGTTCTTTGAGAAACCTCCAAACTGCTTTCCATAAGAACTGAACTACTTTACATTCCCACCAACAGTTTATAAGTGTTCTCTTTTTGCCAGAGCGTGGCCAACATCTGTTTTTTTGACTTTTCAGTAATAGCCATTCTGACTGGTGTGACATGGTATCTCATTGTGGTTTTGATTTATATTTCTCTGATGATTAGTGATGTGGAGCATTTTTTCATATATTTCTTGGCCGCTTGTATGTCATCTTTTGAGAATGTCTGTTCATGTCCCTTGCTCACTTTTTAATAGACTTATTTGCTTGTTTAATTGTTTGTTTCTTATAGATTATGGATATTAAATCTTTGTAGAATGTATAGTTTGCAAATAGTTTCTCCCATTCTGTAGGTTGTCTGTTTACTCTGTTGATAGTACCTTTTGCTATGCAGAAGCTCTAGTTTAATTAGCTCCCACCTGTCAATTTTTGTTCTCGTTGCAACTGCTTTTGAGGACTCAGTCATAAATTATTTCCCAAGGCCAACGTACAGAATGGTATTTCCTAGGTTTTCTTCTAGGATTCTTATAGTTTGAGAGTATTTCATTTAAATCTTTAATTCATCTTGAGTTAATTTTTGTACATGGTGAAATGTAGTGGTCCAGTTTCATTCTTCTGCATATAGCTTGCCAGCTATCCCAGTGTAGAAAGTTGTATTTTGCAGACTGATTTAGTTTGATAGTTGGTTTTTTCAGCTTAGCTTGTTTCTTAATTGGATCACTGGCTTTAGGGTGGAGCCATTTAATGAACAGTGCAAAATAAGCATTTGCAATTTTTAGAGCTTAATATCTAAATATATGAAAAGCAGACACAACTGGAAGGCAGAGCATCTAGATCTTTAAAAATTAAGGATCTCACATTTACATTGAATTCTGGGTCCCCAAAATAGGGAAATGCCATGGGAATTGCCCACGCAACACTTCTCCAGAGCTCCTCACTACAACGGTATTCCCCCAAGGCTGGTGAGAAATCCAATACCAGCCAGTCCACTCTGTAATTAGCTCAACCCCTTTAAGAGTCTTATCTCTTTTTGGCAAATGTTTCCACAGCCTCGAATTGTTCAAACTACTTTTCTTATCTAAAAGTACAAATAAATAGCCTTCTGCAGTAATAACCACCCATTGCAACCACAGTTGGCCTGTTAGCAGCAGCAAAGCCATATGCGTCTGCAACAACCTCAATTCTTGCCTCCTCAGAAGAATTTGACTGAGGGGCATAATGCAGAAGATGAAACTGAGGCAAGTTTTAGAGCAGGAGTTAAAGTTTATTAATAAGCTTTCGAGCAGGAAAGAAAGGAAGTATAGTTGGAAGAGGGCCAGGTGGGTGACTTGAGAGACCAAGTGTGCTGTTTGATCTTTTGACATGGGGTTTTATTTGTTGGCCTACTTCTAGGGTCTTGCATTACCTTCTACCCTGATTCTTCTCTTGGAGTGGCTGCCCACATGCACAGTGGCCTGCTAGCACTTGGGAGGGGAGCATAAGCAGTGTGTTTACTGGAATTATATGCATGCTCACTTGAAGTATTCTTCTCTTACTGCTCAGATGTCCCTGAGAGGTCACATACCAGTTAAATTATGCCATTTTGCCTCTTAATGCACATGCTTCAGCCTACTTGCCCTACTACTGAGATTTTATCAGGAAGCTGCTGATCACCAGTTTCAGGCATTTTCTATCTATTGGGAGACTGCCTTTCCCTGGTGTTGGCTATGACCAATTATTATTTTAGAGAGACAGTTAGCAACTTCCTGACCACCACCTGATAGTCACCTGACATTCCTGGTGGTGGGAATCCTTCTCCTGCCTTGCTCATGTATGAGTAGCTACCTACTGTGACAGGCCACTTTCAAAACTGTAAATCTCACTAGTGACTTGCCAGCCATTGCACTCAAAGGTCAAGCTCCTTCTCAAAGTACAAAGCAAACCCTGGAAACACAAAAGCCAAAGAGATTAGGCAATCAATACAAAAGAGAGCAGGACTGTAGATCTGAGAGAAGCCTGCCCATGACTTTTTTTTTCTAATGCCCTCACTTTAACAGAATTGCCCATGACTCGAGCCTCCTTGAGGGAGACAGAAGACCCCTCCAAAAGGGGTTATGGTGTTTATTGTGTGTGTTTCTCAAGAGGTCTTGGGGCTCCTAGAACCCCAAGTACTCCTATGTAGTACTGAAGACGGCAAGGAAAAGGAGAAGCCAAGTGGAAAGAAATGGAAGATCTTTGGGAGGCCGAGGCAGGCGGATCACGAGGTCAAGAGATCGAGATCATCCTGGCCAACATGGTGAAACCCCTTCTCTACCAAAAATACAAAAATTAGCTGGGCATGGCAGTGTGCACCTGTAGTCCCAACTACTTGGGAGGATAAGGCAGGAGAATCGCTTAAACCTGGGAGGCAGAGGTTGCAGTGAGCCGAGATTGTGCCACTGCACTTCAGTCTCATGACAGAGCAAGACTATGAAAAAAAAACAAAAACAAAACAAACAAACAAAACGAAAAAGAAATGGAAGATCAAGTTTTAGAGGAACCAATTTGGGGCAATTTTAAGCTTTCTCAAAGTCTAGTAAAGTTTCACATTTTTCTAAGCAAAATCATACCAACAGGAAAGGAAGCAAATAAAGGGACCAAAAATATTTAAAAAGAGGCTTCAGTTGGCTGAAAAGCATTCCCAGAAACAAAACCTAAAAGAGAAAAAGCAAAAAGCCTTCTTTTTTTTTCATTATAGCATGAATATCAGCTTTTGATTAAGGTGATTTCTGACCATAGAGCTCTTTTTTTAAAAAAAAAGCTTTTCAAATCTCTTTTTATCAGACTTCAGCCAAGACAAACAGAAAATAGATCTTCTATTTAATTTGTCTGGTTCTAAGACCAAGTTTTCCATTTATGTGCACAAATGAAACACTTTAGCCATTTCAAAAGAACACCCATGGCTGGGCGCGGTGGCTCATGCCTGTAATCCCAGCACTTTGGGAGGCCGAGGTGGGTGGATCACAAGGTCAGGAGATCAAGACCACGGTGAAACCCCGTCTCTATTAAAAATACAAAAAATCAGCCAGGTACGGAGGTGGGTGCCTGTAGTCCCAGCTACTCTGGAGGCTGAGGCAGGAGAATGGCGTAAACCCGGGAAGCGGAGCTTGCAGTGAGCCGAGATTGTGCCACTGCACTCCAGCCTGGGTGACAGAGCAAGACTCTGTCTCAAAAAAAAAAAAAAAAAAAAAGAACATCCATTTAACCACTGCTACTTACGACTATCCCGGGTTATGTGGGTTCATTTTCCTAGACATTTACAAGAGGACACCCTTAAGTTTTGTACATAAAACCAGCTGATGTTTCTAAAGAAGACTGTCATTTTAAAAAGTGTTCAGATTTTTGAAGCTTGATTTCCCATTATTTAGGAACTTTTGAAAAGTGACCAAGGGCAGAAATATGTTTTGGGTCAAAGAATGCTGCTTATGAGTGTCACTACACAAGGTGTCACCCAATTGTCATAAGTCTCTCTCTTGTGTGTCTCGGACCACCTCTAACTGCCAGGTGTTAGTAGGATGCTCAAGGTGTAGAAGTGACCAGTTCCTTATTTATACCCTTTAGATTGAGCAAGAGTCCCTAAAACGTTCTCCTGCTGAGGAATGCCTTATGAGGCCACTTTCACATCCTGGGCAATGTCCCAACACCTCTGCAAAGTCTCTAGTCACCTGCAGCACCCAAATGGGTCAGAGGGAACAATTGCCTTTTCTCTTAATGGCAACAGAACCCACCCTCATGCACCTTTTGGTCTGAAACTAGCAGAAATTGGTCAAAAATGAAAATATAAAGTCTGAATTACAAACAATATAAAGCAGCTGCAATTTTAAAAGCATGCTTTGTAATTTTAGACCAAAAGAAGTGAAATTACTGGTGCCAGACTGCCTATACTATAACCCAAATCTTTTATAAGTCAGAGGCAGAGAAAGTAGAAGTCCTCTGCAGACCTCCTTGTCTAATTGTGACCCCAAACCTCTTGTTCTGAGGCAGAGGCAGAGAAGGCAATTCTCTGCAGAGATCTTTACTTGAATCTCCTGTCCAAAGATAGAGACTGAAGCCTTCACTCCTAAAGGAAAGAGATGGTTTGAAAACCCACCTAAATAAAATCTAGACCTCAACTAAATATAAAAGGAAGGTCTGGATTTAGGAGCACTCATCTTTTTGCATCCAGTCAAACCTCTGGAGTTAGAGGAACACATTAAGTTCATGCTGATACTGAGTGCTGAGTCTGAGAGGGAACACCAGGTGGTAAGGAGGAGGTCACTGTGAGTCCTGTCAATTTCCTCCAAATAATGCTGACAGAAAGCAAAATGCTGAGGCAAAATTAATATAAGTTGAGAGTTTCCTTGAGCCAAGTTCAAGAACTGTAATCCGGGAGGATAGATTCAAGCTTGCCCTTAATATATGCTCTGATTTTACAGCAGTTACAAGTGGGTTTTTGAAGGAGAAAAAGAGGCAGTTTCTAAGTTGTTTACCAGGAATTTGAAACTGGCACATTTTTCTCACAAAATAAATATTTATGTTGTTTTTTTAAAAAAACACAAAAATTGACCCTCCCTGGTCTTAAAACTTGAAACTTATATTTGTCCCACATGAGTTTCTTTTTCAGGAAACTGAACCTCAAGCAAGGAACTGAAATTCATCATATCACATCCAAACAATGAGATGCCAGATACCTCATCCATCATGAATATTTCCTTACCCCTCCCTAATTCCTGTTTGCCTGCCTTCCGCACTATATAAACTCCCCAATTTTAATCAGTCAGGAAGATGGATTTGAGATTTTCTCTCTTTCTCTGCAGCTATAGCACACAATTAAAGCCTTCTTCCCTGGCAATACTCATCTCAGTGATTGGCATTCTGTGCAGTGAGCAGCAGGTTTGGTTTAGATCAAACCCCTGGCATTTTGGTCATAAATGTACATTAAAGTAACAAGCTATTGATAGGCTATACGTTCTCCTTTGTATCAAAAATCTCAGGAACATGAAAATAATGGATGAGTTTGCTAGTCAGGAAACTACAGGGAAGAAAAGAAGAACAAAATGTCTTTAAACAATTGCCCCTGGGCATGGGTGCTGGGTGCATGACTGAAGTCTCATACTCATGTCTCTCTATGCCTGATAAATTTTGCATACCTCACATATTTCAGAGTGCTCTGGGCCGTTTTCTTTTTTCTGTATCACATAGCTACCAAATGCCAGAGGCTTACTTGGAATATGGACAATATAATTCTAGAACCTATGTTCTTAACCACTTCCTTGTGCTTCATGGGGTAGAGAAAAGACACATTAAGTGCTTAAGTGCTACAGTGTAAATTCAATTTAATTTTAGGCTTCCAGCTTTCAATTTAGTTTTTCAGATTCATATTGCTGCAAATCACTTCCTTCCATTCTATCCAACTCTGGCTAAGAAAAAGCTCATGTGTCCATTAGCCCTGATGTTGACATCCCTCTCAGCATTTTAGACTAAATATGATAGCAGAGTCACCTACTCTAAATTCAATCTCATCATGTTCCCTGTGGGGCCCAGGAATATGCTGCTAGACAATTCTCAGAATGATAATAAATTATTAGAGCAAAGGGGCAGTGATTATCCCATGTAGAACTAGCATGTTATCTCAGAATGGGAGACATAAAGAAAAGAAACACTCCACAAATAAGGTGGAAGAAATGGGCCCTAACATTTAGCTCCCAACTCAAGAGATTCTAATAACTTGAGTGTATAAAAGTCAAGCCCAAATGACTGCTGAGCCATTGGAGAAAAGGAGAGGAGACAGAAACAGGTTTCTACAACATTGTTCAGAATATGCAAGACAAAAAATTAAGCATTACCCAAGCCATGAAGAGCAAGAAAAAGGATGGGAAGCCCAGGGTCTCAAAGGTGCCATTGCCACTCTATCCCTCAAACCCAGCCATGAGCAAGGAAGGTGGGATGAAATGCTCACTCCTCACTTCCATTTAAGAGAACATTGATACATGAGTCAGAGGTCCAGCAAAAGATACATGGCACATCCAAATGGAGTAATGAGGAGAACTCAACAAGGGAATCACTGGCAACGTACTAGGAAGCCTTCCCAGCTCCACTGGTATTTCCCTGGACTGGTCTTCTGTGAGCAGCTTCTCAGGGTCCCAGCACTCAAGGCTGTGCAAGCACTCTGATAGGCAGTATAGCACAAGGAGAAAAGCACAGGATTGAAGGTAGAGTGGTAGATTCTAGACCCAGTCAAAAGCTGTGTGATTTTGGACAAGTCTCAAGGACCAGTTGTCTTCCTACTTAACACCTCCTGAACAGGAAGCATTTAAGTGCCACTGTTTCTATTAATCTTCTAGATAGCCCACCCTTCTCCATATCATTGTCCTGCCTGAGCGCAGGTCCCATAATATCCCCTAAACCCAGAAGTCCTGTGTGTGGTCTCTGTATCTCTCCCTGGCACTTCCATTCACCTTCCACAATGCCACCAGAATGATTTATCTAAAATATAAAACTGACCATGATGCTTCAGAAATTGACCAGTGACACCCAATTATTTACAAAACCCAGGCTCCTTGATGAGCATATGAGGCCTGTCATGACTTGGCCTGTACTTTTCTCCCCAGCTTTAGCAGTAACCACACTTTTCCTTGCAATTTATGCTTCATTGACTTAAATCACTTATGATCTCCAGAATGTACATTGCTGTTTTTTATATTTTTGCACCTGTATATTCCATTTCCTCCCCTAAAATGGTTTCATCTCTACTCTAACACCGAGGACCCATCCTGGGGGTGACAGGTCACAGTGGGAAAAGGCAAGGTTATTAGCCCAGGCCTCACCCTCACAAAGGGCTGTGAATATAGCTCTTCAACTTATCTACAAATAAAGTTAAATGTAGAGTCACAAAGATGCAGACAGTAATGGGAAATGAAGACATGCTCTACATAACTTTAAACTCAGTTGCATAATTAAATCAATCTACTGATAACGCATTATAAAGAAATTTTACAAAATAAATCCTTTATTTTGTAAATTGCACAGTTTTTGTAACCCTGATTAGATGCCTTTTTTACTTTGAAATGTATTTTCCACCATACCAGAAGACTAAAAAAAAAATTTTTAATTTAATTTAAAAAAAGACAGGACCCTCTCTTTGCCTCTGAGACCTGCTGCTGACCTGTTCCCTAACTTATCTCCATAAACTTCCCTCTCCCTGGTATTATGTCTGTACCTACCGGACATTTCTCATGCCCATGGCACATTACATTGCAATTATTTGTTCTGTTTTTCCTGCTAGACTGTGAGGTGCTTGAGAACAGGGTTTTCAAGGCACCACTGAAACAAATTTGGATTGATTCCATATATAATAGTTATAATAATACAATAATATATAATACTAATGGAAATATTTCAACAAAGTATCCAACATCACTCATTGCCTTTATATACATTTTAACGGACTAATCCCTACAAAAACCCTATGAGACATGAAACTAAGACTTACAGAGGTCACTGGCAATAAATGGCAAAGCCAGAATTCAGATCTAGGCAATCTGCCTTCAGAGCAAGTGTGCTCAGATTCTATACTAGTAGTTCTAAAACCTTAATGTACATCAGAATTACCTGGAGGGCTTACCATTAAAACAAAAATGGTTGGGCCCCATTCACAGTTTCTAAATCAGTAGATTTATAATATACCCTGGTGTTATTAAAAATAATGAACCAAAATATTTAAAGTTATTTCATGAACTTATTTGATAAAGATTTAATCTTATTAAATAGATAACCATGTATCGGGGAAAAAAAGTTCACACTTATTAAAAGCAATCAATCTGGGATGTAGGAAAAACAGTAGTAAGAGGAAAGTTTATGCAATGAATGCCCACCTCAAAAAGTTACAAAGATCCCAAACTATTAGTCTGTTATCACGCTGCTGATAAAGACATACCCAAGACTGGGCAATTTACAAAAGAAAGAGGTTTTATTGGGCTTACAGCTCCACCTAGGTGTGGAGACCCCACAATCATGGTGGAAGGCAAGGAGGAGCACGTCACATCTTACATGAATGGTGGCAGACAGAGAGCTTGTGTAGGGAAACTCCCATTTTTGAAACCATCAGCTCTTGTGAGACGTATTCACTATCATGAGATCAGCATGGGAAAGACCAGGCCCCATGATTCAATTACCTCCCACCAGGTCCCTTTCACAACATGTGGGAATTCAAGATGAGGTTTGGGTAGGGACACAACCAAACCATATCACTAATGATCTAACATCACATCTAGAAGAAACAGAAAAACAAGAACAAACTAACTGTATTAGTCTGTTCTCACACTGCTAAGAACTACCTGAGACTGGGTAATTTATAAAGAAAAGAGGCTTAATTGACTCACAGTTCCACAGGCCATACAGGAGAAATGGCTTAGGGAGCCCTCAGGAAACTTACAATCATGGCAGAAGGGCGAAGGAAAAGCAAACACATCTTCACATGGTGGCAAGACAGGGAGAGTGAAAGGGGAAGTGCTACACACTTTTAAACAATCGGATCACATGAGAACACACTCATGGTCACAAGAACAGCTATGAGGAAATCTGCCCCCATGATCCAATCACCTTCCACCAGTTCCCTCCCCCAACAGTGAGAATTAGTTGGACATGAGATTTGGATGGGGACACAGAGCCAAACCATATCACTAACCCCAAAGCTAGTAGAATAAAATAACTAACTAAAATCAGAGGAGAACTGAATAAAACTGAGACCCCCAAATCCATAAAATAATCAACAAAACCAAAATTGGTTTTTCAAAAGGATAAACAAGAGTGATAGACCACTAGCTAAACAAAGAAAAAGGGAGAAGATCCAAATAAGCATAATCAGAAATTACAAAGATGACATTACAACCAATACCACAGAAACACAAAAGATCCTCAGAGAATATTATGAACACCTCTCTGCACCCAAATTAGAAAATGGATAAATTCTGGGAAACACAAAACCTCACAAGATTAAATCAGTAAAAAATTGAAACCCTGAACAGACCAATATTGAGTTATGAAATTGAATCAGTAATTTAAAAAACCCTACCAGCTAAAAAGGTCCTAGACCAGATGGATTCACAACAAAATTCTACCAGACATGCAAAGAAGAGCTGGCACCAATCCTACCGCAACTATTCCAAAAAATTGAGGAAGAAGGACTCCTAACTCATTTTATGAAGCCAGCATCACTCAGATACCAAAACCTGGCAGAGACACAATGAAAAAAGGAAACTCTGGGCCAATATCTCTTATGAACATAGATGCAAAACTCCTTAACAAAATACTAGAAATCAAATCCTGCAGCACATCAAAAAGTTTATCCACCATGATCAAGTAGGCTTCATTCCTGGGATGCAAGGTTGGTTCAACACATGCAAATCAATAAATGTGATTCACCACATAAACAGAATTAAAAACAAAAGTCATATGATCATCTCAATAGATGCAGAAAATTCCTTCAATAAAATCCCACATCCCTTTATGTTAAAAATCCTTAACAAACTAGGAGTTGAAGGAGCACGCCTCAAAATAATAAGAGACATCTATGACAAACCCATAGCAAACATCATACTGAAAAAGAAGAATCAGGAAGCATTCCCCTTGGGAACTGGAACAAGACAAGGATGTCCATTCTTGCCACTCCTATTCAACATAGTACCGGAAGTCCCAGGCTAAGCAAACAGGCAAGAGAAAGAAATAAAAGGCATACAAAAAGGAAGAGAGGAAGTTGAACTATCTCTCTTCAGACTGTATAATTCTATACCTAGAAAACCCAATAAACATCACCAAAGGCCTCCTGGAACTGAAAAATTAGTAACATTTCAGGCTACAAAATCAACGTACAAAAATCACTAGCATTTCTATACACCAATAACGTTCAAGCTGAGAGCCAAATCAAGAATGCAATCCCATTTACAATAGCCACCAAAAAAATTATCTAGGAATACATCTAACCAAGGAGGTGAAAGATCTCTACAAAGAAAATGACAAAACACTGCTGGAAGAAATCACAGATGACACAAACAAATGGAAACACCATGCTCATGGACTGGAAAAGTTAGTATCACTAAAGTGTCTCTACTGGCCAAAGTTATCTTTGGATTCAACATAATTCCTTTCAAATTACCAACATTATTTTTCACAGAATGAGGAAAAAAAACTATTCTAAATTTCATGTGGAACCAAAAACAAGAGCCCAAATTGCCAAAGCAATCCTAAGCAAAAAGAACAAAATCACAGGCATCACAATACCCAATTTCAAACTATAAGAGTACAGTAACCAAAACAGCAGAGTACTGGTACAAAAACAGATAGATCAATGGAACAGAACAGAGAACCCAGAAATAAAGCTGCATACCTACAGCCATCTGATCTTTGACAAAGTCAACAAAAACAAACAATGGAGAAAGGACTCACTATTTAATAAATGGCACTGGGATAGCTAACTATACACGGAAGAACGAAACTGGATTCATACCTTTCACCATATATATAAATTAACTCAAGATGAATTAAAGATTTAAATGTAAGACCTCAAACTATAAGAATCCTGGAAGAAAACCTAGGAAATACCATTCTGTACATTGGCCTTGGGAAAGAATTTCTGACTGAGTCCTCAAAAGCAACTGCTACAAAAACTGACAAGTGGGATCTTATTAAACTACAGAGCTTCTGCATAGCAAAAGAAACTATCAACAGAGTAAACAGACAACCTATAGAATAGGAGAAAATATTTGCAAACTATGTATCCTACAAAGATTTAATATCTGGAATCTATAAGGATCTCGTATTAATTCGTTTTCACATTACTATAAAGAACTACCTGAGACTGGGTAGTTTATGAAGAAAAGAGGTTTAATTGACTCAGAGTTCCACAGGCTTAACAGAAACCATGACTGGGAAGCCTCAAGATGCTAACAATTGTTGCAGGACTTTTCCTTAGTTCAGCCAAAGATGAGGTTCTTGTCCATCCCACAGCCACAAAAATTTAGGCTCGCGGATGGTTTAAAGGGTGAGTAAAGCAGGGTTTTATTGGGTGAAAAGAGGAAGAAAAGGGAGGAAACAGGGACCCTTGCAAGGCCAGAGTCCCTCTGCTAGAGCGCTTTCCACCCACCTTTCCAATCCCAGGTTCCACACAGGAAGAGGAGGGGCCAGGCTCCTCCTCGCTGCAAACAGCGTGAGCTTCCTGAGGCTCCACCTCAGTGGGTAAGCTGGTTAGAGTTTCTCCAGAGACTCCCTCCCACCTGACTGTCTCATTACCCCTTCTATAAGAAGTACATCTAACTGCCAATAGATTAAGTATAAGGGCGAAGACCAATCTGAACTGCTTCCTGCTGACAGGGGCAATGTTTTGGGGGAACGGCAGTCAGAGTTCCCTCAGAGGCCTATCCAAGGGTTCCTGGCAAAAGCGGTTATTGTTGGAGGCTCCGGCTGCATGACCATTTGGAGTTTGATGGCCTGAAGGCAAGAACAGACAAACTGAGTTATTAAAAACATCTATCAACACAAGGGGAGGGGTAAGGATGGCTCAAAAATTCTGGGGCCTCTTACCAGTTTGCACAGGGAAAGGGAGGCCAAAAGCCTGACATGAAAAAAAATTTACCCTTTTGCCAGCATGTTGGGCTTCTGGGTTCCTTTCCCCTAAGCTCAGTCCTAAGCCAACCAGTTTAAGGTTTGGGAAATTAACTCTTTTCAGTTTGGAGGATGCATCTGAGGGAAGCGTCCCATAGTACAGAGACACAATTTCTCATCAGCGAAGAGAGAACCGAGAGGAAGAAAGGAAAAGGAAGGCATTTTTTAAAGAAGTCTCAAGGGTTCAGGATGCATTTGAAAGGGGTACAGACTGAAGGAGAATGGCTACCCACCTAGAAAGAGGGGAGCAGGCATACCTGGTTCTCTTCTCTACCTAGCAGATATCCAGAATAAGTAAGAGAGACAGGGAAAAGCACCCTCTTTCTGTCTTCCATCCTTGCATCCTCAAGTCCCGGCGACCTTGGCAGACACCACCATGAGTGCCAAAGTGGCTTACACCCATGAAGCAGGGTGGGGGCTAGAGAATAGGAATTATCCACTCTCACTTATGTCTCTTTCCCACCTACTGTCAGTAGCCCTGGAGTTCCCTAGACCTCATTTATGCCATGGATACTAATGTGGCCTTTATCTATGCAACAGGAAACTTGGGGTTGGCTTAGTCAGCAGGAATCAGCCACGCTTACTTGCGCTGTGCCTTTTAACCTCTGTTGCTGTCTGCCTCTGGATCCCTTAGATCCAGTTTTCTTTCTAGGGCTTTGACCTGAAGCTTAGAATTGAGTCTGGGACAAAAATGTATCTCAGGGGGGTTGCATGGACTCCTTATCATAAGCCAAATGCTAAGGTGAAGCCGTGAAACAAGGGAGAGGAAAGGATGTCTTATGACACACTCAGATAGTTACCTTGTAGCTATAGTTATGTTTGCTAGAATTTGGGTACATGATGCTTGACTTTCGTTAGTTCCCTCGGTTTTACTTTCCCAAAATGGAACCTCTGAGAGATGGGCATCCTGTTTATTCCCACTGACTTGCAGGATTTGCAGGATAATTGCTCAGAACTAGAATACTGATCCAGATTTTTACATTACCCATCCCTTTTGTTCTTTCTGAGCAGCAACCAGAGATTGCTAATTGGTTCACAGGAACACATAGGGTTAATCTAAAATGTAGGTGAAAACTTTAAAACAACTAGAGAGTTTAGAATTTAGTGATAAATATGTGATAAGTTTTGAAATATGATTTCTCCCTCTCCAGTCCTCATGTTTGTTATAAAAAAATTATAATAGCACTGAGTGGTTTGCAAAATACTTTAGTCTTATACTTGGCCTGATTATTTGCATAAAGTGCAGCAAGAATAACTATTTCTACATAAGCCTTTTGGATTGGCTTTGATGGAAGTTTATTCCACAAAAAATCTCACATAAGACCTTTTAAAGTTGAGCCCAACCATGAGTTTGTATTCTCAAACACCTGTGAGTTGAGTGATCCTTTCCTCTTAAGGTCCCAAGATAAACTTGGAACTCCTAGACCTGTTAGAAAGTGACATTCTTTACTGAGCACAGGTCAGGAACCCTGTACAGGGACTGTGTAGACAAGGGTATGAGTCCAGTTTTTCCATCGGGCTTTTACTGGCTCTGCAAGTCAAGCTTGACCCCTTAAAGGGAAGTATACCCTTCCAGTCAAAGCCTTGGTAAAATAACTACTTTCTCTAATTGTATACTGTTGCAAAAGAAAAATGGATTTTTATTGCACAGATGCAAATAACTATATTGCCATAAGAATACTCACAGATAGTTTCCAAATTCTAGAGGAAGACAAACATGCTTCAAATTGTGTTCATAGGAGTATACCTTATACAATTATTAAAGGTTTTAAATAGTTCAAGTTTCCTTGACTCTGCAAAACATGGGTTAACAATATTCCAAGCAAAGCAAAAAGGTTGTTTCAGGTTCCTGAGTTCAGTCCATTTAGTTAACTCTTGTTTTGCTTGACATTTGTGAGCATTTCAGCTCTTCATAAGTCCTGTACATTTTCCTGTATTCCAGTGTCACAATATACAAAGTTATCAGAAGCCTGTATTTGAGAGCACCTGCCAAAGTCCTACAGCATATTATAAGCTGTCTTTTGAAAATGATTAAAACAAGACAACAACTGTCTGTGAATAGCAAAATGTCCAGAGTAGTTACAGTCAGAAACACAAATGACAAAGAAGTTTGGTTATCTCTGTGATGTACAATAACATAACAACCTTAATTATAATTGATAGCATATACTCAGACATTAGAATTTTAAAAGTCCCATACAATTTTAGAACATATATTAGCATTATTTACCAAGATATAACCTAAAGCAGATTGAACATCATTTTGGCAATCCCACGTACCTAAACATGTCAAATAGTTCTGTTTACCTCTCTTTTCTGGACACTTCAGGGGACCTCTGAAGTATTCAAAAAGCCAGGTGCCAGGGAAGACAATTTTGAAACTGAAGTTTGATTTGGGGAAGCCTGTGAAATATATTTAAAGCACTTAAATAGAGTTCCAGATTACCATAAACTATTTATTTTGCCAAAATGACACAGAAATTTTAAGGAAGCAAAAAACCTTTTATAACGCTTTACAAATTTTGCCAAAGAGCAGATTAGCACCTTAGGAAAACCATGTTATGCTTTTATTTCAATGCTCAATTTACAGAAAAACCTTATAAAACCCCTTTTTGAATTTAGTCTATATGTTCACACAGAGAACCTCTTCTGCAAGATTAATTTCCACAATTCTTCCACTAATTATTTGAACCTTCAGCTTTTTCCTAATTTAACTCAAAGCAATCCTTTAACCCTAGGCAAAAGTTCACATTTCCATGCCTTCTCATAACCTTTTACAAAAAAAAAAAAATGCATTTTACTTTTGTTACACATCTTGCATATAAATCTATTTCTAGTAGTTTCAATTAACTTCTAGCAATTTTTAATTTTAAGGTAAAAATTGGTAAGTTGTATTAATTGTTTGCTAAGTGTAGCCAAGGTTTGCCTTCTTCATTAAGGGTATGGTTAGGTCCCTGTGTCTCCAGGCCTTACCCATTGTGAAACCGCCAAGTCAAATAGTTCTCAAAACCCAAAAAGCAGTTCATAACCTCAAAACTCTTAGCAAACCTTGCATGTGACCTGCATTTTACCAACAGTCTTTAGGGTTGTTTTCATTTCTCAAAGATTAAAGTTACATGAACTGAAAGGCTCCACAGCTTTTAACTTCCCTTTAAAAAGGGAAGCGCTTGTCTTCAGGCCAAATTAATCAGAGCTCTTTTTAGACATTACACGCAACACACACAGACAAGAGAAAGCCCAGTCGCTAGGTAGGGTCCTTTAAGAGACAGGGTTAAGAACACATGCAGATTGGCGGGGCACGGTGGCTCACACCTGTAATCCCAGCACTTTGGGAGGCCGAGGCGGGCGGATCAGCTGAGGCTGGGATTTCGTGACCAGCCAGACCAACATGGAGAAATCCCATCTCTATTAAAAATACAAAATTAGCCGGGCCTGGTGGTGCATTCCTGTAATCCCAGCTACTTGGGAGGCTGAGGCAGGAGAATCGCTTGAACCCAGGAGGTGGAGGTTGTGGTGAGCCGATGGAGCCATTGCACTCCAGACTGGGCAATAAGAGCAAAACTCCATCTCAATAAAGAAAAAAGAAAACATGCAGATAAGGAACCAGAGAGGGCTCATCCCCTAAGGCAGGGCTGCTAAACAAAGCCTTGCCAAGCTGTTACTGGCCATGCCCCCCAGGATGTAAAGCAAGGTGGAGGCTTGCAGCACGAACCATATAGACATGCAAAACACACCAGATTGGCCACAGCCCAAGGCTAGCCCCACAAATCCTTTTTCACAATTAAAGGTTTACAGAAAATATAAACAGTGATAGTTTGGGGGCCTGGCCTAGTAAATGGGGGGAAAAACGTTAAAGGTTAACTGTTGACAGGGTAGAGAAGGGGAAAGAAAAGAAACAGTTTAAAAATGCCTGGAGAAGAATCTCTTATTCTTAGACAAGTGGTTCCTCCACCAGGAGAAAACCTTAATTACTGTCAGATGGAGTAAAACCCCTTGGCTGGGAAAGGGGAAGGCTCCAGCAGTTCTGTGTGGTGGGGACTGCCAACCAGCTGTGCCGGACCCTTGGTCCATACGTCTCAGCCCCTGGAGGTAAAGGGAGAGCAGAAGGGATCTGCTCCCCCCAGTTGGTCCCAAAAAAGGAAGGAAAAGGCCATGAAAAGGCCCAGGAGTGAAGAGGTGGGGAGGGGTGGGGTGGCGACATGGTTTCCCCCACCTTCAGAAGTTCGAGGATGAAAAGGCTCAGAAGCAACAGTGAGAGGTTTTGAGTTCACATTTCACTCACCACTTCTGGAGCCCCCACGGTGTGTGCCAAAAATGTTGCAGGATTTTTCCTTATTTCAGCTAAAGATGGGGTTCTTGTCCGTCCCACAGCCACAAAAATTTAGGCTCACAGACGACTTAAAGGGAAGTAAAGCAGGGTTTTACTGGGTGAAAAGTCAAAAAAATAGGGAAACAGGGACTCTGACTTCTGCTAGAGCGCTTCCTGCCAAGCCATTTGAATCCCAGGTTCCACACAGGAAGAGGAGGGGCCAGGCTCCTCCCTGCTGCAAAGGGTGTGAACGCCACCTCAGTGGGCCAGGTGGTTGGAGTTTCTCCAGGGCCTCTCTCCCACCTGGCTGTCTAACAATTATGGTGGAAGGCGAAGTTGGGAAGCAAGCACCTTTTTCACATGATGGCAGGAGAGAGACAGACATCTCTACCTAAAAATTTAAAAATTAGCTGAAAATGGTGATGCTCTACCTAAGCCTTCCATCCTATGGTCCTAGTCCTATCCTTTGGATTGTGTTATGGGTTAAGCCAAATATCCCAAAAGTTCATATGTTAAAGTCCTGGCCCCCAGCACCTCAGAATGTGACCTTATTTGGGAAGAGGATTATTGCAGATGTAACTAATTAAGATGAGGTCACCCTGAAGTAGAATGAGCTCCTAATCTAATGTGTCTGGTGTCCTTATGAAAAGAGGACAACTGGACACAGACATGCACACAGGGAAAACACCATGTGAACATGAAGGCAGAAATCAAGTGATGCATCTACAAACCAAGGAACACAAAGATTGCCAATAAACTGCCAGAAGCTAGGGTAGAGGCACGGAATAGATTCTTCCCTCAGAGCCCTCAGAAGGAACCACCCTGATGACACCTTGATCTCAGACTTCTAGCCTCCAGGACTGACAGACAATACACTCCTGTTGTTTTAAGCGACTCACTTTGCAGTAGTTTGTTAAGGCAGCCCTAGCAAACTAATATAGATTGTTATTATTAACAATAAATGCTCATATTTAAATTCTTGAAGATAAGTAAGAACTCTAGAATGTACTTTTCCTCAGTACGATGCTATGAGTAGGTACTGTTTTTATCCTCATTATACGAGTATCCTCATGTGGCAGGCAGAATATTGGGCCGCCAAAGATGTTCTCATCCTAACCCTTGGAACCTGTGACTATTTAGATTACATTGCAAAGGAGAACCAATACTGTAGATAAAATTAAGGCTGGTACTCAGCTGGTCCTGAGAAAGAGAGATTATCCTGGATTATCTGTGTGTGTCCCAAAGGAGCACAGGCCAAGCATAAAAAGACTAAAACTTACATTTGTCCTACTGTAATTTGCCTTTGGTAGAAATGAGGAACTGGAGAGAAAAACTATGTTTCAAAAGAAAACTACAGCTGGGTGTAGTGGCGCACACCTGTAATCCCAGCATTTTGGGAGGTCAAGGTGGGAGGATCACTTGAGGCCAGAAGTTCAAGACCCAGCCTAAGCAACATAGTGAGACCCCATCTTTACAAAAATAAAAAAAGTACTAGCCAGGTGTCCTGGCATGTGCCTATCATCTCCAGCTACTCAGGAGCAGAGGTGGCAGAATCCCTTGTGCCCAGGAAGTTGAGACTACAGTGAGCCATGATCACACCATTGCACTCCAGCCTGGGCAATAGAGTAAGACCCTGTCTCTGAAAAAAAAAAAGAAAAAAAAACTATAGTATGTAAGAGTTAAAGAGGAAAGAAACATGAAACACAGCTGGCAGTTAAAGACAGGTTTACTTTAGATCAAACCTGAGACGTGCCCCCGGACCATTTCGGTCAGGAGCCCTTTCTCTTACAGACTAAGAGTATATATTTGTTTTAGGGTGAGGGGGCTTATGAATGTTTATATGTGTTGCAAAGTTTATGGTGGAATCTTTCTGGGAGAAGGGGAGGTCATCTTAGGAAAGACATCTTTCCAGCCTGGAGCAGGGTTATCTCAGCGCTAGCATCTTCAGGCCGGAGGGGGGTTTATCTCTGGGCTAGCATGTCTCTGGTCGAGGAGGACTTTGGAATGTTTCTGGTTGGAGATGTTATTTGTGGTTTATGGTCATGCTGACCTTAGCCATTAGGTTGATGCCCTTTGGATTTAGGCGGTTTTTTATTAAGGTGAATTTTAGAATGAGGGGCTTGTCCAAGATGGCGATGCTCCTGCTCTGTCATAATACACCTCTAATTAGGTTCTAGCCTTGTCCATTGTTTTAAAGTTTTTATTTTATTTGCCTACAATTTGGACTAAATTCTAAATTTCTTCCTTGCTACAAGTCTCCAAACTAATGTTTTCAAAATTTCCTCCCCTTTTACTGATTTGAAATCACTGGAAATTAAATCTTCTTTTCTTGAAGCCCTGCAAACTGAAGCTAGACAACCTGATACAAACTTCAGGAGAAATCACTACGGCAACTTATATATAAATAGCCTTCATGCCTTTCGGTGTATGAACTATTCCGAAAGTTCACTTGAACACCTGATTCAAACTATAATCCAGGGAATATCTATCAGATTGCCACTATAATCTGAATATGCTTCACAGACTCCAGGGTAGTCTATAAACTAGAAAAACTAGTTTATAGAAAACTTAGTTTATAGACTACTCCAAACATTAACCTTTGTTTTTATTCTGTTTCCATAGAAATGCCTTTTTATTAAAGATGTTTGCCTGCATTATATATAGAGGCTTAGCCCATCTGCAATGCCATCTCCTAAAATGGGACACAGCTGTTTAACTGAACTGATCTATTCTCAGGACTAAGAGACTGATTCAGGCAGATATGGGACAATATATTTAAATTTGCTCTTTTCTGCTTATCCCAATTTGTTTTTCCCCCTCCTTTGCCTATCTCTTACTACTCGACTACTAACCTGATTTCTCATTTCACAGCCACCAACTCAAGTTTTAATGCATGAAACTTGCAAGGTAGTTCCAGATAGGTGGAATAAAGGAGCACAGGGAAATTTACTCCAAAATATGATCATTTGGTATGATGAGTATTTTGAATTAAAGGCTCTTAGAGATCAGTACACACAGTAAGAGACTTTTCCCCTATCTACATAAAGACCAGAAGGACACACCAAGGAGAACATTTTTTTTTTTTTCTTCCCTTCCCTTCTGTCTCATTATCTATTGCAGAAAAGATGATCCTGAATGTAACCACACCTCAACAGACCCTTTCACAAGATAATGTCTGTCTCTCAGGCTCATAAAAATTCCAAAGAGAACTAATTTACAAGTGAACCTCTGTTCTCTAATCCATTCATTTTCCTCAGAAACATTTACTGTCCCTCAACAGAATTCCTCTTTTCCCCCCTCCCATAATGTGTTTTGCCAGGATCCAAGCCCCCATTGTTTCTGTAACCTCAAGATAGTATTTAGGCTTCTGAACCTAGTTGAGGGATAGGTAATCATTCTGTGATTCTCCCTGATGGTCATGTGAATGAATTTGTAAGTCTTTTCTCCAATTTATCTGCTCTTTGTGAGTTAATTTTTCTGTGAACCTTCACAGGATGGAGGGGAAGTTACAGCTGAATGTAATCACTGGAGTCCTTATAAATTGAAGAGGGAGGCAGAAGATAGTGAACCAGAAAGATAGCAATGTGAGAAGAAATTAGCCCAACTTTGCTGGCTTTGAAGATAGAAGAATGGGGAAATGAGCCAAGGACTGCAGGTGGCCTCTAGGAGCTGAAAAAAGCAAGGAGATGGATTCTTTCCTAGAACCTCCAGAAGGAATGCAGCCCTGCTGACATTGAAACAGACCCAGTAGTCACACAGACAGCTTTTTAAAATAAACATAGAAATTGACACTTTTACTTTTAAATCTTGAAACTTACATTTGTTTTATCTGAGTTCCTTCCTCAAAAAAGGAACCCTAGGCCTCTCAAAAAGTATCAAAGAATGAAACTCACCAAGTCACAGCATCCAGAGGAGACACTAAGCCCCTCATTTATCAAGATTTCTTTCTTACCCCTCCTGAGTTCCTGTTTTCCTCTACATAGTTACATTTCTCCCCTGCTATAAAAATCCCTAATTTTAGTCATTCAGGAAGATGGATTTGACACTGATCTCCCATCTCCTCAGCCACAGCACCCGATGAAAGCCTTCTTCCTTGGCAATACTCATTGTCTCAGTCATCGGCTTTTTGTGTGGCAAGCAGCAGGACTTACACCAAACTCCTGGTATTTTAGTAACAGATTTTGGTTTCCTATCCAAGAATGCATTGTTTGTGGCTCAGCTGCCATGGGCCAGAAGGCCCAGAAGCCCTCCTAAGCAGCTGCCCACCCAATTTTAGCAGGAGGTGAGTTTCTGTTTCTCTCTGACCCTGCTGCTGCTGGCCCCAGTTGCATTCCTGATTACCCAGGAAGAACTGCCTTTGAAATTTGGCATCTGCATCTGGATAGGTGAGTGTTCTTTGTGTGCCCAGGCAGCAGAGTCTATTCCTCTCAATTCGGGAAATTTTTAAAGTAATTTTCATTTGCAGATTGAACAAGCCCAAACTGACATGAGGGAAGCACCCTGGCTGTTTCAGTATAAACACTCTTGGGGTCTTGTTTGTAATTGTGTTGTATGTGTGTGTCCAGGCAAGTGAGTGTCTTTTGTGAGTACCAGACAGAGAGATTGGCTCCTCTCAATTGAGAAATTCTGAAGGAATTTCTGTTTGTAGGTTGATCAAGTTCAACCAATGAAGAGATGAAGCACCCTAACTGTTTCAGTTTGGACACTTTTGGGGCTTGTCTGTTGCTGCAGCAGTTGGATTGTGTTTTGTTGATTGTTTTTGTGTGTGTCCATGTAGTCATGGGAAATTTGAATGAGATAAACTGATATTATTTTGTAATACTGTTTAACCCCAATATTCTTTGGAATATGGAGTTTGCTGTTGAATGGGAAAGTGGGATGGAGTTCTGCATACTCAGGCTTTTATGCTGCTGCTCTGTGAAAGGAACCTATCACTTTTTGATGCTTTTCGTCACAGTTCTGTCACTAGAATCCTAGCAATTAGATATATGCAAGGAGTAACCTAATCACTTTAATAGAATAGCTTGAAGTGCTTCAGGCAATAACCACTGGATACCAAATCACAGTGTTTTAATTTGTGACATGTTAGCATGATAGGACTTTCTGTTGTATAAATATCCTATTAACTAATCCTTGTGCTGTTAAGTTACAGGGCTTTGACTCCTGCGATTGAAAAAGGTACTGACTCTTGCTAAATCTTGAGCATTGACATCAGTCGAAGTATCTTTATCTTCTTCAGTCCCAGGAGAAGGTGACAATCAAAATAAACTGCTTTCATGAAATACAGATCCAGATATTAACACTATTCAATCCCTCTAGGTCCAGGGACTATTGTGGAAGAGGTGGGCACATGAGATTATAAGGGCCAACTCTGAGGGATAAGATTTATTCAGAATTGTTATATAAATTAAACGTTAATATCAAAAGCACACTAATGCAAGGCCAGCGTCTGGGCCTGTGTGTTGGAATAACATGGTTTTCTTGGATCATTGATATACTATTTAATAGGGTATAGAAAGATTATGGAAATCTTACCTTATCGTCAAACTGAATAACATTAGACAGATTTGCTTATAAGGTTTTATTAACATTTAACATTAATAATACACCATACAAAGCTAAAATTTGATTTTGTCTTTGGAACAAAATTTTCATGTGAGAGATAATAAAATATTGTGTTTACCTTTTGAATAAAACTACAGAAGAATGAAAAAGGGGAGGGCAAAGGACAGATTTAGTTGGCTTCATGCTGGCTTTATTAGGTCTTATTGTTTGGGAAATTAAGTATTCCTCTCTATTCAAGTATAAACATTCTTGTTTTAGCATTTTGCTAAATGAGTGACTATTTTATAGTCAGCTATAATCCTATTTTGTGATATCAAGTGTCTTAAACCTTTGATAATTGGCAGACTTTCCAAGAGCAAAATTTCAAGTTCTAAATTCAATCTTTTTGACCTCAAAATAACTTTTTCAGATATTAGGTTCACTGAAGTCCAGGAGGGACCTGTTAGCCTTATTAGGCTTATTTATTACGCTAAAATTATGCGGGAAGCATTGTCAAAATCTTACGTGATGTTTAGCTTTTTTTGGGTTACATTTGTATAGATGTGTTGTTAATAAGTGTTCCAGGACTGTTTGAGATTCCTGAAATTCTGATATGTTTTAATATTTCTTGTCAGTAATGATTATGATTATTACATTAACTTGTATACCACAGAAATAACCAAATTTCTTTATCAATTGTGTCTTTTAACTATTGCTGTCCTAAGACTTTGTCATCCACAATTGTTGTTTTGCATGGATTCTTCTCAAAAATTGACTTATAATCAACCACAGTCCTTGCGTTCTTTGGGGCTTCTTGAAAAAGACTCCTTCCTTCCTGAAAAGGACTCTTTTCTGATAAATTTGGAGATTGTGCCACTGGATTAGAGAGAAAACTTCCAGGATTCTAATTAAAGGCTGATAGAAACATTTATAAAGATTTCTAACCCCATATGAAGCAGATCAGGAGTTGATTTCATAATGCATCAGTCTGTTCTTGCGCTGCTATAAAGAAATACCTGAGAATGGGTAATTTATAAAGAAAAGAGGTTTAAATGGCTCATAGTTCCACAAACTGTACAGAAAGCGTGGCTGGGGAGGCCTCAGGAAACCTACAATCGTGGTGGAAGGCAGAGGGGAAGCAAGCAAGTCTTACGTGGCTAAAGCAGGGGGAAGAGAGGGAGTGGGGAGGTTTAAACAACCAGATCTCATGATAACTCACTAATTATCATGAGAACAACACCAAAGGGGAAAATCTTCTCCTATGATCCAATTACCAATTACCTCCCATCAGGACCCACCTCCACTGTTGAGGATTACAATTTGACATGAGATTTGGGTAAGAACACAGACCCAAACCATATCGTTCTGCCCAGGCCTCTCCCAAATCTCGTGTTCTCCTTGCATTTCAAAATATAATCATGTCTTCCTAATAGTCCCCCAAAGTCTTTTTTAACCTTGTAATGCAACAGAACCCCCAAAGTCTTAACTCATTTCAGCATTAACTCAAAAGTCCAAAGCCCAAATTCTCATCTGAGACAAGGCAAATCCCTTCTTCCTATGAGCCTGTAAAATAAGAAACAAGTTAGTTACTCCCAAGGTACAATGGGGATGTAAACATTGAGTAAATACTTCTATTCCAAAGGGGAAAAATCAGCCAAAAGAAAGGGGCTATAGGCCCCATGCAAGTCTGAAACCCAGCAGGGCAGTCATTAAATTTTAAAGCTCCAAAATAATCTCCCTTGATTCCATGTCTCACATCCTGACCACAGTGATGCAAAGTGTGGGATCCTAAGGCTTTGTGCACATGGACTGAATGAACGGAGGGCTGAAATAATTTTTATGACTTTTTGTTTGTTTGCTTGTTTGAAATATCACTAATTCCTCAGAGTCTGGAGAACTTTTATCCTTTCTAGCTATTTATAGCCTTTAACAATAGAGTGCACTCTTCTAAACAGAATTTGAGGCATATTTCTCTGTGCCTAATTTCTCTAGAATTTGTAAATTATTTATAAGTAGTCTTAATTTATGACAATGTGTTTGTTTGCATAAGTTCAATAAGAATCTGCTTTCTTTTGTAATGGGAAATAGTTGGGAGGACCTGGTTTTCTTCCAGGGCTTTGACCGAAATGTCCTTGTGAGAGGTTCCAACAAAGCTGATTGAGGAGATCCTATGTGGACACTGATTCTTCCTGCTATGTGTGAGTAATCAGGCCAAGTACATGGGACTGAAGCTTATTTTTCAGGTAGATTGGTTCTGCTGTGATTTGTCTCTGTTGGAAGTGGGGGACTGGAAAGAGAAAGATTGTGTTTTAGAATAAAACTGTAGTCTTAGATTAATCTTTGAGTTGCCCACAACACCTCTCCTCAGCATGAAGTAGTCAGAAAGACTGACAACCAGATTCCCCATGACTGAAGAATTGATAAATGGAGAGGGGCAACTGAAACTATCTCAGTAGTCCCATAGACATTTTAAAATATAAACATAGAAATTGACCCTTCAGGTTGGTCTTAAATCTTGAAACTTACATTTGTTTTTATCTGAGTTCCTTCCTCAGGAAAGGACCTCTAACCCTCTCAAAAAGTATCAAAAAGTTGTAGCTCACTAATGTATCCATTGAGAAAATGAGATACTAGGCCCCTCATTCATCCTGATTGCTTCCTTAGCCTTCCTAAGTTTCTGTTTTCTCATATGTAGTTACATTTCTTCCTTGCTATATAAACCCCTAATTTTAGTCACTCAGGGAGATGGATTTGACACTGATCTCCCATATCCTTGGCTGCAGCACCAGATGAAAACCTTCTTCATTGGCGATACTCATTGTCTCAGTCATTGGCTTTCTGTGCAGTAAGCAGCAGAACTTAGACCAAACTCCTGGTGTTTCCAAAACATCTTGATTTTAGCCCAATGAGACCCACTTTGGAGCTTGACCACCAGAATTGTAAGATAATAAGTTCATGTCGTTTTAAGCCACTGAATATGTAGTAATTTGTTACAATAGCAATAGGAAATGAATACACTTCATTTTACAGATAAGGGATCTGAAGTTTAAAGAGTTTCCATAATTTGTCCAAGGACATACAGCTAGTAAGTGATGAGAGCCAATATTGGAACTCAGATGTCTATAATACAGAGCTCCTATTTCTAACTGCCATGATAATTTGTCAAACAAGTTCTAATCCCTCTTACACCTGGCAGCATTTTTAGTTTTTTAAAGTAGATATCATGGCTTCCTTCTGTCTTCTCTAGGAAAAGCACAGTTTCTTCAAACCATCCTCAGATGACAGCTTTCGGTCCCCTAACCATCCTGGAAAATAGGACACCCACACTGAAAACAGTGCCAGTATGGTTCCAGGACCATCTTTGTGCATTTCAATCCATCTTCGTCCAAAATGAAAATTATAACTCATAAAATTTAAGCAATACTTTTTAAGTTAAAAAAATGAGGTGATAGTTTTCTTGTATTGACAAATTGGCTATGAGCTTAATGTTCTTACAAAACGAGTCATCTATGTTGGAACATTAATTATTTGAGCAGCTGAGTGCACATCACTCTAAGCAAAGTGTCATTGCTCTGTCCCTGTACAGATCATTTCAAAAATATCCTGATGCTTGGCTGCAGTACTAATAGTGCAGGCTTCCTTCTTGCCTTCTCACCATAACTCTTAGGTCTTGAAGGGTAGAATGCTCCTCAGGAAGAATGCACAGCTGTACAGTCCATCTGGTTACCCTTTTCCCACCCCAAAAAATAAATTTTTACTTGAGACTAAGATTCAATGGGACCATATGCTTTCTATTAGAGGCAGGGTCTTGGTAAGAAAAAGTGGGTGGGAGATTGAGACTTCAGGTTTAAAATAACCCACGTGGCCAATAAGAACTGCTAATACATCATGACAGGCAAAAAGAGATAGAGTAATATACTCTGCTGTCACAAAGGTGTTTTGATGTTGGCTCATGAGAGTTAAATGTTCTCCTGAACTTAAAAGTTGGAAGAAAAAAAAATTAAAATAAGCAAATAAAATTAATTTTTTAAAAAAAGAGTTAAGTGTCAAATTTTCTTTTCTATTTTTATTTATTTTTTGAGGCAGGGTCTCACTCTGTTAAAATAAGCAAATAAAATTGATTGATTAATTTAAAAAAAAAGAGTTAAGTTTCAAAATTTCTTTCTTTTCTTATTTATTTATTTATTAAGACAGGGTCTCACTCTGTCACCCAGGCTGGAGTGCAGTGGTTCAATTACAGCTAACTGCAGCCTCAACTTCCCAAGCTCCAGCAATCCTCTCACCTCAGCCTCTCAAAGAGCTGGGACCACAGGCACATGCCAATGTGGCCAGCTAATATATATATATATATTTTTGTAGTAATGGGATTTTGTCATATTGCCCAAGATGGTCTTCAACTCCTGAGTTCAAGACCATCTTCCCACCTTGGCCTCGCAAAATGCTGGGATTACAAGTGTGAGCCATAATGCCCAACCAAGTTTTCTTTCTTTTATTTTTATTTTTTTCCTTTTTTTTCTGTCTTTCTTTTTTTCTTTTTTTGAAACAGGCTCCTGCTCTGTCACCCAGCCTGGGGTGCAGTGACATGATGATTACAGCTCACTGCGGCCTTAACCTCCCAGGCTTATGCAATCCTTCCACCTCCTCCTCCTGAGTAGCTGGGACTACAGGTGTGCACTGCCACACCCAGTAAATTAAAATATATATATATTTTTGTAGAGATGGAGTCCTGCTCTGTAGCCCAGTCTGGTCTCAAACTCCTGGGCTCAACCAGTCCTCCTGCCTTAGCCTCCCAAAGTGTTGGAATTATAGGCATGACCCACTGTGCCAGGCAACATGTTAATTTTTCTAAACAAGTTGTTAAACACAGCCATTATTAAAAATGATATAAGCTTACAACTTAATAAATTATATCTAAACCAAAGGTAATAAATACCCCAAACTCATCACTTCCTTATATTTTCACCATATTCTACTGTTATTTCTGTTCTTGAGGTTATTTTTGTTGACTGATTTTGTATGGTTGGAATACTATATAATAGTGTGCTACTGCACATTACTTTCCAACTCCAAGTTCAGTAATGTAACACTGATAGCTTGCAATCAGCTACAGTGGGAGTACTGATACCGCACAAATCAGCAAATGCTGTAAATGAGGGCATCCCTCACACTCTTGGCTGGTTGTCAAGCATTTACCAACACATCAGTTCCCAGCAGTAAACCTTCCTACTCCCACCCGCAAACACACACATACACTGTACCCCACTCATCCCAATCAAAGAGTGAAGTCATCAGTCTTATCATTTCGTCCAATAATTATAAAGGACAAAGTAAACATTGCTGCAGTGGATTTTCTTTTTCTTCTTTTAAACATTTGGGGTGGGGGGTTGGAAGATTTCATTCACACATTTACAGTTCATATGTTTCCTCTTCAAATTTCAGAGTCAATTTGAATTTTATAACCCGGAGTTGGCATTTAAGATATGCTGTCTCCGAAAGCAAAATTGTAGGAACTAATGGGGATATTGCAGTGATTTATGGTGTCTCTTAGTCTCTGATGAATAAGGCAACATGGGAAACCTTCTGAGGCATCCTCCTTCCTAAACTACCTTTTATGTTCATGGTACTAGAACCCATTAATTAAAGATGTACTAACAAAAACCACATGATTATCTCAATAGATGCAGAAAGGCCTTCGATAAAATTCAACGTCACTTCATGTTAAAAACTCTCAATAAACTCGGTGTTAATTGAACATATCTCAAAACAATAAGAACTATTTATGACAGATCCATAGCTAATATACTGAATGGGCAAAAGATGGAAGCATTTGCTTTGAAAACCAGCACAAGATAAGGATGCCCTCCCTCACCACTCCTATTCAATACAGTATCGGAAGTTCTGGCCAGGGCAATCAGGCAAGAGAAAGAAATAAAGCGTATTCAAATAGGAAGAGAGGATGTCAGTCAAATTATCTCTGTTTGCAGATGACACGATTCTATATTTAGAAAACCCCATCGTCTCAGCCCAAAATTCCTTAAGCTGATAAGCAACATCAGCAAAGTCTCAGGATACAAAATCAATATTCAAAAATCACAAGTATTCCTATACACCAATAACAGACAAACAGAGAGCCAAATCATGAGTGAACTCCCATTCACAATTGCTACTAAGAGAATAAAATACCTAGGAATACAACTTACAAGGGACGTGAAGGGCCTCTTCAAGGAGAACTACAAACCACTGCTCAAGGAAATAAGAGAGGACACAAACAAATGGAAAAACATTCCATGCTCATGGATAGGAAGAATCAATATCATGAAAATGGCCATACTGCCCAAGGTAATGTATAGATTCAATGCTATTCCTATCGAGCTACCATTGACTTTCTTCACAGGATTAGAAAAATCTACTTCAAATTTCATATGGAACTATAAAAGAGCCCATATAGCCAAGAGAATCCTAAGCAAAAAGAACAAAGATGGAGGCATCACACTACCCAACTTCAAACTATGCTATGAGGCTACAGTAACCAAAACAGCATGGTATTGTGCCAAAACAGATATATAGACCAGTGGAACGGAAAAGAGACCTCAGAAATAACACCACCTGTCTACAACCATCTGATCTTCGACAAACCTGACAAAAACAAGAAATGGGGAAAGGATTCCCTATTTAATAAATAGTGCTGAGAAAACTGGCCAGCCATATGCAGAAAACTGAAACCGGACCCCTTCCTTACACCTTATACAAAAAATTAACTCAAGGTAAATTAAAGACTTAAATGTAAAACCCAAAACCATAAAAACCCTAGAAGATAACCTAGACAATAACATTCAGGACATAGAGGCATGGGCAAAGACTTCATGACTAAAACACCAAAAGCAATGGCAACAAAAGCCATCATTGACAAATGGGATCTAATCAAACTAAATAACTTTTGCACAGCAAAAGAAACTATCATCAGAGTGAACAGGCAACCTACAGAATGGGAAAAAAAATTGCAATCTGCCCATCTGACAAATGTCTAATATCCAGAATCTACAAGGGGCTTAAACAAATTTACAATAAGAAAACAAGCAACCGCATCAAAAAGTGGGCAAAGGATATGAACAGACACTTCTCAAAAGAAGACATTTATGTGGCCAACAAACATATGAAAAAAAACTCAACATCACTGATCATTAGAGAAATGCAAATCAAAACCACAATGAGATACCATCTAACACCAGTTGGAATGGCGATTATTTAAAAAGTCAGGAAACAATAGATGCTGGTGAGACTGTGGAGAAATAGAAACACTTTTACACTGTTGGTGGGGGTAAAATTAGTTCAGTCATTGTGGAAGACAGTGTGGCAATTCCTCAAGGATCTGGAATCAGAAATACCATTTGACCCAGCAATCCCATTACTGGGTATATACCCAGAGGATTACAAATCATTCTACTATAAAGACACATGCACACGTATGTCTACTGCAGCACTATTTACAATAGCAAAGATTTGGAACCAACCCAAATGTCCATCAGTAATAAACTGGATAAAGAAAGTGTGGCATATATATACCACGGAACACTATGCAGCCATAAAAAAAAAAATGAGTTCATGTTGTTTGCAGGGACATGGATGAAGCTGGAAGCCATCATTCCCAGCAAACTAACACAGGAACAGAAAACCAAACACTGCATGTTCTCACTCATAAATGGGAGTTGAACAATGAGAACAAATGGACACAGGGAGGGGAACAACCCATAGTGGGCCTCTAGGGGGGTATCAGGCAAGGGGAGGGAGAGCATTAGGACAAACACCTAATGCATGCGGGGCTTAAAACCTAGATGATGAGTTGATACGTGCAGCAAACCACCATGGCACATGTATACCTACGTTATAAATCTGTACATTCTTAAAGTAAAATAAAAAAAATTAAAAATAAAAATAAATATATACTGAGGTTTCTCCTAGACTCCCAGTTTCATTCACCTTATGACTTAACCAAGATTCTCCTGTTCAGCAACGCCATCCAAAATACTTTTGAGAAGATGTAGATTTGTTCCTTTACTTGGAGAAAGTGGTAGAAAATAAAATCTGTTCAGTTATCAGGGTCAAAGTATTTTTCACCTTTCATCATTAAAATAAAACATCAATGAGCAGAGGTCCTCCACTCAGACTTAATTCCCCCCAGGAAAAATTCCTCTAAGGCAGCTGAAGAGGAGCAAATGTGGAGCTGAATTCCTCCCTCAGCTTGCTGGTGGTAATAGAGGAGAACAGGAGTCAAAGGCTAGGAGGGAAGGAAAAAAAATGATCTCTGCCAACCACGTCAATGGAAACCAGTGATGATTTATAAATCAGAATTCTAAATTCAGAGACAATTAGCCTGGAATTTGAAGGCCGCTTGGGGGTCCAAGTAAGGAAGAATTGGAGAATTAGGATTTTTTTTTTTTTTTTTTAGATTGAGTCTCACTCTATTACCCAGGCTGTGGTGCAGTGGCACAATCTCTGCTCACCGCAAACTCTGCCTCCCGGGATCAAGAGATTATCCCATCTCAGTCCCAAGTAGCTGGGACTACAGGGTGCACACTACCACATTCAACTGATTTTTTATATTTTTTGTAGACAAGGGGTTTCACCATGTTGCCCAGGCTGGTTTCAAACTCCTGAGCTCAAACTATCCACCTGATGCTGGGCATGGTGGCTCACGCCTGTAATCCCAGCACTTTGGGAGGCCGAGACGGGTGGATCACGAGGTCAGGAGATCGAGACCATCCTGGCTAACACAGTGAAACCCCGTCTCTACTAAAAATACAAAAAATTAGCCGGGCGTAGTGGCGGGCACCTGTAGTCCCAGCTACTTGGGAGGCTGAGGCAGGAGAATGGCGTGAACCTGGGAGGCGGAGCTTGCAGTGAGCTGAGATCCAGCCACTGCACTCTGCACTCCAGCCTGGGAGACAAGGTGAGACTCCGTCTCAAAAAAAAAAAAACAATCTATCCACCCGTCTCAGTCTCCCAAAATGCTAGGATTACAAGCATGAACCACCGTGCCTGGCCAAATTAGGGGATTTTAATATAGCTAATATTCATTGAACACCTACATTGTGCCAGAAACTATACCAAGCATTAAGCATTTTGCATATATTATCTTTCCATACATTATGTCACCAATCATCTTAACTAAGTGGCCCAGAAGAGTAAATTATCCAAAGTGTTTCACACACTTCCAAGAAGGAGATTTAGTCAATCTGGTTAGTAATAGTAAATAACTTTTAAATAAACCAAAGGCTGCTTCGTGGTTTCAACAAGAAGAATTTGGTTGGAGATCCCAGAAAAAGCTGTTGACCAAACAAAGCTGAGTTAATTATTAAATCTATTCCAAAGGAGACTATTTTGACAAAGTCTTGGCAGTGACTCAAAAAAAGAAAGGGAAGGATGTTTATATGATTTGGGCATCTGAACTCAAATCGTTTAAGACAGGTGTTTTTGTTTATTTGTTTGTTTGGTTTTTGGTTTTTGAGATGGAGTCTCACTCTATTGCCCAGGCTGGAGTGCAATGGCACAATCTTGCCTCACTGCAACCTCTGCCTCCTGGGTCCAAGCAATTCTCCTGCCTCAGCCTCCCCAGTCGCTGGGATTACAGGCGTGCACCACCATGCCTGACTAATTTTTGTATTTTTAGTAGAGATGAGGTTTCACCGTGTTGGCCAGGTTGGTCTCAAACTCCTGACCTCAGGTGATCTGCCCGCCTCGGCCTCCCAAAGTGCTGGGATTACAGGCATGAGTCACTGTGCCCAGACAAAATGGATATTTTAAGGCAAATAATTTTCTGGAACTAAGATAAATTCATGAGATAATAGTTTAGAACTGGTGAAGCTGTGAGGTGATGATCATGAGGCAAAACTTGATTAATTGCTGTTCTAATAAAACTTTTTTCCTGATTTTGGAGCTGATCTTTGGTATTTTGCAGTAACTTCTTTGAACTTCTCCAATAATGTAGCCTCCTGCGGTTTTAGGGAAATGGGATTCTTGATGGGAGTTGTTCATCTGTCATAATGACCAGGTAAGGCATTTCCTTCAACTTTCGGATTATCCCTTTTGTTTGGCATTCTGCCTCCTTAAGAAACATTAGAACACTTAATCCTTTGATTACTGTTCTTTGCTTTTTCCTCTGCAGATATCAAAATTCTTAGTTATTTAAAACCTTCACCACCTCTTGCCATTGGTATTAATTCTCTTATCTCTAGTTTGTTGACAAACCATAGTGAATACAATAAATTCTACCTTCTGTATATACTTTGGATTCAGTAAAATATCATTTTTCTAGGGTGGGTTTTATGGCTCTTGCCTGTAATTGTAGCACTTCAGGAAGCTGAGGCACTTGAGCCCAGGCGTTCGATACCAGCCTGGCGCCGTGGCTCACGCCTGTAATCCCAGCACTTTGGGTGGCCGAGGGGGGCGGATCATGAGGTCAGGAGATCAAGACCATCCTGGCTAACACAGTGAAGACCCATCTCTACTAAAAAACAGAAAAAATTAGCTGAGCATGGTAGTGGGTGCCTGTGGTCTCAGCTACTCTGGAGGCTGAGGCAGGAGAACGGTGTGAACCCGGAAGGCGGAGCTTGCAGTGAGTCGAGATCGTGCCACTGCACCCCAGCCTGGGTGACAGAGTAAGACTCTGTCTCAAAAAAAAAATATCAGCAGGGTGTGCTGGCGCACACCTGTGGTCCCAGCTACCCAGGAAGCTGAGGTGGGAGAATTGCTTGAGCTCAGGTGATCAAGGCTACAGTGAACCATGATTGCACCACTGTACTCCAGTCTGAGTGACAAAGTGAGATCTTGTCGAAGAAAGAAATAATAATAAAAAATAAAATATTATTATTCCAGGTGTGAGTTGAGATCTGTGATGACATATTCAGCCTGATAATTTCCTGTTTTGTCTTAAGGTATGACTCATTGTATTAGTCCATTCTCACATTTCTATAAAGAACTACCAGAGACTGGGTAGTTTATAAACAAAAGAGGTTTAATTGGCTCACAGTTCATAGACTGTACAGGAAGCATGGCTTGGGAGGCTTCAGGAAACTTAGGATGGAAAGTGAAGGGGAAGCAGGTACATCCTACATGGCTGGAGCAGGAAGAAGAGAATGCAGGGAGAGGTGCTACACACTTCTAAACAACCAGTTCTCATGAGAACTCACTCGCTGTCATGAGAACAGCAAGGGGAAAATCTGCCCCCATGATCCAATCACCTCTTACCAGGCCCCTCCTCCAACATTAGGGATTATAATTTGACATGAGATTTGGGAGGGACACATCCAAACCATACCATTCTGCCTCTATGCCCTCCCAAATATCATGTCTTTCTCACATTGTAAAATACAATTAGCCCTTCTCAACATCCCCCCAGTCTCAACTCATTTCAGCATTAACTGAAAAATCTATAGTCCAAAGTTTCATGTGAGACAACGCAAGTCCCTACTGCTTATAAGCCAGTAAAATAAAAAACAAGTTAGTTACTTCCAAGATACAATGGGGATACAGGCACTGGGTAAATAAACCCATTCCAAAAGAGATAAATTAGTCAAAATAAAGGGGCTATAGGCCTCATGCAAGTCTGAAGCCCAGCACAGTAGTCATTAAATCTTAAAGCTCTGATATAATCTCCTTTGACTCCATATCCCACATCCAGGCCACATTGATGCAAGGGGTGGTTTTAAAGCCTTGGGCAGTTTTGCCCCCATGGCTCTGCTGGGCTCAGGTCCCACTGCTGGCATTGAGTGCCTGTGGCTTTTTCAGGTACATGGTGCAAGCTGCCAGTGGATCTACCTGTCTGGGATATAGAGGATGCTGGCCCTCTTCTCAGCTCCACTAGGCAGTGGCCCCATGGGGGCTCTGTGTGGAGGCTCCAACCCCACATTTTCCCTCTGCACTGTCCCAGCAGAAGTTCTCCATGAGAGCTCCGCCCCTGCAGCAGACTTCTGTTTGGACATCCAGGTATTTCCATACATCCTCTGATATCTAGGCTGAGGCTTCCAAGCTACAAGTCTTGCCCTCTGTGCATCTGCAGGCTTAACACCACCTGAATGCCACTATGGCTTATGGCTGGCACCTTCTAGAGCAGTGGGTTAACATGTGTCTGGGGCCCTTTTAGCCACAACTGGCACTAGAGTGACTGGGACACAGGGAGCAGTGTCCCATGGTTGTGCAGGGCAGTAGGGCCCTGGACCTGGACAATGAAACCATTCTTCTCTCCTAGGCCTCTGGGCCTGTCCCGTCACAGGATGGGAGGGACTGCTACAAAGGTCTCTGAAATGCTTTCAAGGCATTTTCCCCATCGTCTTGGCTATTAACATTCTGCAATATTACTTATGCAAATTTCTGTAGCTGGCTTGAATTCCTCTCTAGAAAATGGGGTTTTCTTTTCTTTTCTTTTCTTTTTTTGTGATGGAGTCTTGCTCTGTCACCCAGGCTGGAGTCCACTGGCATGATCCCAGCTCACTGCAAGCTCCGCCTCCTGGGTTCACACCATTCTTCTGCCTCAGCCTCTGGAGTAGCTGGGATTACAGGCACCTGCCACCACGCCTGGCTAATGTTTTTGTATTTTTAGTAGAGACGGGGTTTCACCATGTTAGCCAAGATGGTCTTGATCTCCTGACCTTGTGATCCATCTGCATCAGCCTCCCAAAGTGCTGGGATTACAGGCGTGAGCCACCACACCTGGCTGGGTTTTCTTTTCTAGCACGTGGTCAGGCGGCAAATATTCTACACTTTTATGCCCTGCTTCCCCTTTTAATATAACTTCCAGTTTCAGATAATCTCTTTGCTCACACATATGACCATATGCTGTTAGAAGCAGCTAGGTCACCTCTTCAATGCTTTTCTGCTTAGTGTGGGGGGGGTGTACAATACATTCAAGCTTATGTACAAGGTATTTGAGGTTGAGGCATGGAAAAATACTGAGGCACTGTGTGTATGTTGTTTGTGCATGAAACTGTAACTCCTTGACCGTAAAAACAGGACAAGGAACAGGATGTGTAATAAGGAGTGCTGAACACAGCCTCCTAAGAATGTGGTTTCAGTGCTTTCAGATGTAATAAACAAGGCCATATACTCCTCATGATCTGACCCCAAATAGCCACCAGTGGATGTTTCTTGTTTGTCTAAATTGTAGTTTAACAAGCTTTCTCAATAAATACGTGGCAGACAGATCTTAAAGCAGCAATCCCTTGAAGGAGCTGCTCCCTGCCCCATTCAGCTGTAATTGTATGAATACTTATTTCTCGGCGTTCACTGCAGAGCAAGCTGCAAGTGGTGACCCTGATGTGACTGCCTTGAAGTTACACGTGGAGTAGGACGACTCACCAATCTTTGGGGAGTACCAGTAAGGAACAGCCCTGACCCATTTTCAGGAGGATGGGACTGACGTGTATAATACCAAGGGTCAGGTTACCATGGGTCAGGAGTTGACCAAAGAGCAGAAAGTAGTTTTTAAAATGGTGCAACAATTACTTAAGGCTATCCAGTGCACTGTAGAGTCTGAAGCTTTGCATAAGCTTATGCTTTTAATTCTGCAGGAATGCCCTTGGTTACCTGATCAAGGAACATTAGATTTAGAGTTATGGGAGCAGGTGGGTTGCTGCCTAAAAGAGGATTCGAGCAGGGCCATTTTACTAATGTTACCGTTTTGATCACATGCAGTCCGTTATGCTCTGCATTATACCCTCTTTATATGCCAGGTCGTGGTGAGTCAGATCACCCATTTTCTTCACCTGAAGGGAATTCAGAAGATTTAAAGGGAATGGGCACACAGGAACCAGAACCACTTCCCCCCACTTCACTCCCTCAAGCAGGGCACTCTGGTAAAAGTTTTGGTTTCAGCTGCCGAATATACTGTGTAGTGGAATGAAAACAGTCATTTAGCTATGCAGCAATCATTGCAAAATTTGGATAATAATATCCTGATACAGCTTTATATGCTACTGGGAACAGGGCCTTTACTTCAGCTCAGGCTCAGGCTAAGGTGGACAGCTGTCTATTTCCTCAATGCTTGCAGCTAGCCATACACGTATGGAAGAGGATACCCATGGGACAATCCCAGGGTTCCTTTGTGATGTTTAGACAGGGTGCAATAGAAACATAAGTTGAATTTATCAACCAATTGCAGGCTGCAATCAAAAGACAGATACCCCATCCCAAAGCCGCCAAACTTCTTAAGTTGCAATTGCCTTTTGAAAATGCAAATAAGGATTGTCAGGCAGCAATAACCCCAGTCCAAGCCACTGCCACTGAAATCAGTGTGTTTATTAAAGCATGCCAGAATGTAGGCACTACAACTAATCTGGCCCAGACTTTTGCTGCAGTGATGACCGGGACCACATGTTATAATTATGGCCAAACTGGGCATATGGCCAAAGGATGCTGACAGAAGGGAGTCCCAAAGAAATCAAAGGCCTCTAAAATACCCTCTAAAGAATGCCCAATGCAGTAAAGGTAAGCACTGGGCTAACCAGTGCAAATCAAAATTTGATAAGGATGGAAACCCATTATTGGGAAATGGGAAGAGGGGTGAGACCTCCAGCACCCAGAAAAATTCATGGAGGAACACTGATCCCCAGACTTGGGGAATAGCTTTTCCCTCCGAGTCAGGACCAGAAATAGCACCCATGACCTCTCTTCTGCCACCTCTGGCAGCACAGGGCTGGACCTCACAGTCATAAAAGTCCATGGTGCTTAAAAAGCAAGATGGGGTCCAGCTGATTTCAGCTGGAATCTATGGCCCATTATCCAGAGGAACGTTTGGATTGATTATTGGAAGGTCTTCTAATACACTTAAAGGAATTCAAATTCTCCCTGGAGTCATAGATTCAGACTATTTACGAGAAACAAAACTTATGACAAAGGTGTCAGGGGTCCATGCCATCTCTAAAGGAAGTTGCCTTGCTCAGATTGTTCTTATTCCTTACCTTCAAGGTAATGCTCAACAGAAAATGGTGGGGCCTCAGGATTTGGCCACTCAGGCATGAAAGTTTTTTAGAATAGTCCAGTGTCATCTCATAAACCATACTTGGAAGTAACAATTAATGGAGTTATGTTTATGGGAATTATTGACACGGGAGCTGATGAAACTATTATAGCTAAAAACCAGTGGCCTTCAGATTGGGCCTCCTCTCATGCCTTATGTTCTATCATGGGTGTTGGAGAGTATAAGCAGACATTAAAAAGTAGGCATAACCTTCCACTTTTGGGCCCAGAAGGCAAGGTTGTCCATGTTCAGCCCTTTACCTTAGAAATTCCATTTTCTCTGTGGGGACGAGATGCCCTAGAACAGTGGGCCTTAAACCTCTCTGTCCTGCCACCTTTTTGGTAGGGGCCACTGCTCCTTTGAAAATTATCAAAATTAAGTGGAAAACTACTAGCCCAGTATGGGTGGAACAGTGGCCCACTAAGAAGGAAAAGTTGGAACATATTCAATGTCTAGTACAAGAACAACACGCTGGCCACATTGAGCCTTCTACTAGTCCCTGGAACACTCCTATTTTTACTGTTCCAAAAAGGTCAGGAAAATGGACGTTATTCCATGACTTCCGTGCTATTCATGCTGTGATGCTTCCTATGGGACCTTTGCAACCAGGATTGCCTTCTCCGGTTACGATACCTAAAGACTGGCTTCTTATTATCATTAATCTAAGAGATTGTTTTTTTACCATACCCTTGTATCCCGAGGATCAAGAAAAATTTGCCTTTACCACTCCCATTTATAACAATCAGCAACCAGTTCAACATTATCAATGGACAGTTCTACCCCAAGGGATGATAAATAGCTCACTATATGTCAGCTTTACATACTTGAAGGCTTACTTTCTGTGCATCAATCCTTCCCCCAGGCAAAAATATTCCACTATATGGATGATATTTTGATAGCAGCTCAACACCAGTCATTACTGCATCAACTTTACACAATGGTAATACAGCATATGTCTAAGTACGGTCTTGTTATTACACACAAAAAAGTCCAGCTGACATCTCCGTCACTCTATCTGGGAAGCCTTATTTTATCTACTACCCTTAGGCTGCAACTTACAAAAACAATTCTTCCACAGCACTTAACCCTTAATACATTACAGTAAGTCCTAGGACAGATTAACTGGACACATCCCTATTTAGGCATTCCTGCAAATTCCTTGACTAATCTTTTTGTCACCCTGAAAGGTTACCCTGCTTTAAATTTGCTGCGAGACCTCTCTCCACTAGCACAGCAGACCTTAATGCTGTGGAGAAAGCCTTGGCCCAATGGTGCATCTCACATTTACATCCTGACGGACCTCTAGATCTTTTTATCTTTAACACCTCTCATAGCCCTACAAGGATGCTTGGGCAAGTTGAAACAGATGTCTCTCCTTTGGAGTGGCTTTAGCTGTCTCATAGCCCCTCTCAACATATACAAAAGACCATAGATTTAACAGCTTCTCTTCTCATAAAGGGACGCCGATGTTGCGTCCAATTGTCAGGATATGACCCTGCTACTCTTTTCTTAACTTTTTTTTCTTTTTCACAATTTCTATCACTTTAAAAAAAAAATTTTTTTGTATTATACTTTAAGTTCTAGGTTACATGTCCATAACATGCAGGTTTGTTACATATGTATACTTGTGCCATGTTGGTGTGCTGCACCCATCAATTCGTCAGCACCCATCAACTCCTCATTTACATCAGGTATAACTCCCAATGCAGTCCCTCCCCCCTCCCCCCTCCCCGTGATAGGCCCCGGTGTGTGATGTTCCCCTTCCAGAGTCCAAGTGATCTCATTGTTCAGTTCCCACCTATGAGTGGAACATGCGGTGTTTGGTTTTCTGTTCTTGTGATAGTTTGCTGAGAATGATGGTTTCCAGCTGCATCCATGTCCCTACAAAGGACACAAACTCATCCTTTTTTATGGCTGCATAGTATATGCCACATTTTCTTAATCCAGTCTGTCACTGATGGACATTTGGGTTGCAAGGAACAATTTCATAATCTCTTAGCTTGTGATCTTGATTGGCAAGTTGCAATGACCAACTTTATTGGTAATATCAGTTTCCATTTACCAGCCTCTAAGCTCCTGAACTTTTTACAAACTGTGCATGTCAAATTTGCATCTATTGTTTCTGAGCCCTTGCCTCATGCCACTACTGTCTTTATAGATGGTTCAGGAAAAATGAAAAAGGCAGCTATAGTGTGCCAGATGCCATGCAAAACTGGCAGCACAAAATCCAGGAACATGTCAAAACTATGCAACAGGCAAAGTTAGGTGCCCTAATACTGGCCTTACAAACTTTTCCTCACCAAGACATAAATATGATTAGTGATTCCTCTTATGCGGTGTATAGTATTACTCATTCAGATCTTGCACATCTGAAAGGCATTACTTATGAACACCTACTAACCCTGTTCTTACAGTACAGGAGCTCCTTTGTGCCCGACGTCACCCTCTTTATATCACACACATTTGCTCTCATTCTGGGCTACCTGGTCCCTTGTCAGAAGGGAATGTTTGAGTTGATGCTCTGGTACAACCACAGATGTGGTTTGCAGACTCTCCTGCATTTTTGCAAGCTCAAGGTGATCATTCCTTTTTTCATCAGAACGCCCGGGGTCTTAAACAACAGTTTCACTTAATGCTTGCTCAAGCTTGCATGATGATTACAACTTGTCCTGATTGCCAACGGCATTCTCTCTCTCCTTTTTCACTGGAACTTGGTGCCAACCCACGAGGTCTGGTACCTAATGCTATCTGGCAAACTGATATTACTCAGCATCCACCCTTTGGATGCTTTAAATTTCTCCACGTTACTGTGGACACTTATAGGGGCCTGAAACGTGCTACTCCCCGGACTGGAGAAAAAGCTAAAGATAAAATTGCTAATCTTTTTAAATCTATTATGACCTCAGGTCTTCCAAAAACTGTAAAAACTGATAAGGGTCCTTGCTATCTTAGCGTTCGATTTGCTATGCATTGCAACTTCGGCACATACAACACAAAACTGGTATTTCTTATAACTCAACCGGTCAGGCCATTGTTGAACAAGCTGATTGAACTTTTTTTTTTTCTTTTTTTTGAGACAGAGTCTCACTCTGTCGCCCAGGCTGGAGTGCAGTGGCGCGATCTCGGCTCACTGCAAGCTCCACCACCCGGGTTCACGCCACTCTCCTGCCCAGGCCTCCCCAGCAGCTGGGACTACAGGTGCACGCCACTACTCCCGGCTAACTTTTTGTATTTTTAGTGGAGATGGGGTTTCACCGTGTTAGCCAGGATGGTTTCGATCTCCTGACCCAGCCTCCTGAGAAGCTAGGACTACAGGTGTATATCATGGTGTGTAGCTTTGGCCTGGAAAAGTGTTGAATGGTTTTTCCTCTGTCCTAAGTGGGGTATTTACTCTTGAATAAATCTTGATCTAAGTTACACAATCTGTTTCGAAAAAATTATAACTTTCCTTCTAACTTTACGTCCTTTCTGAGTTAAAACTGTGAGAACATAAATGAGAGAGGTCAACTCATTTTTAAAATATAAGAAGGGGTCATCTACATATCGGATACAAGTAGAGTTTCAAGGAAATTTAAGGTTCACAAGGTCCTAGTCATGAACTTGTGAAAAAAAAGTAAATCACTAAAGCAGAACTGTCAAACTATATTGTTGACTTTACCAGGAAAAAGCGAGTAGGATTAACTATTTCAATCTACCCTAAGGAACCACTGAAGAGGGCATAGCACAGATTTCTAAGTCCAGGATATGTAACTCTACAAGATATTAGTATTAGGGCTTAGTACACAGAAAGTTAGGGAATGACTTTTTTGTTTATGACCCTGAGGTACTAATCTAATCTATATCCTTGCAGATTGTGTTATTTGACATAAGGACCAGTATGAGCTACGATGAGTTTTTTTTTTGAGATGGAGTTTCGCTCTTGTTGCCCAGGCTAGAGTGCAATGGCACAATCTTGACTCACTGCAACCTCTGCCTCCCGGGTTCAAGCGATTCTCCTGCCTCAGCCTCCTGAGTTGCTGAGATTACAGGCATACACCACCACACCTGGCTAATTTTTTTGTATTTTTAGTAGAGATGGGGTTTCTCCATGTTGGTCACGCTGGTCTCAAACTCCCGACCTCAGGTGATCCGCCTGACTTGGCCTCCCAAAGTGCTGGGATTATAGGCGTGAGTCACCACACCCAGCCAGAGAGTCTTTTTTTAAAATTAAGCTTTCAACTATTGATTTTAGTTCTTTAACTACGGTTTTTAGAAGTTATTGTGCAAGCTTGAATATGTTTTGAATGTGTCAACATAACCTTGATTCAGCCCTAAAAATTCTACTGAATCAGAATTTTACTGAATTCTACTGATCAGAGTATGCCACCCCAAAATTTACCATTTTGACATAAGAATTATTTTAAGCTGAAGGCAATCAAGAAATAGCAGGCACAGAAAAGCTCTCTGCCCTCCCCCTCCTTGCTTAAAAGCAGGGTATACATTTTTGTTTAAGAATATGTCCTCCTTTCCCTGTTTCATACGAGGAAAATCCACCAATTACCGCCCTTACAAGGCTCAATTCCCTTTCCTTGGTCTTGTCACTTCTTTATACTGCTGTTGGTTAAAATGCTATATAAGCCTCCACGTCTAACCGCTTCTTTGGGTCTTCATTTTGTTTCTGTGGATGCCTCTGGGTGCATACAAAACTATTTACCCTGCTAGCCTGTTTTTGGTCAGTTTAATTTGTAGGGCCCCAGTTACTGAACCAAGGAGGGTTGAAGAAAAGTTTTTCCTCCCCTACGCTATGTATATCAGTAGAACTTTCAGTCCGTAAGGAGCCCAGTACAGGACATCATGGAGATCTTCAATGTGAGTTTGATTTAGACACAAGGATACCAGTACATTTTCAAACTAGCCTTGGCCTGTGTTTTAATAGGGAACTCCCTATGGTTCTCAAAGAAGAGGTGTTTAGTGGAGCAGTTAATCTGGCAGATTCATTTACACAATAGATCCCACCACCTGAGTGCTTTGTTGACCATCTGGAAGATGTGATATCATAGCACCAGAGTTAAAGGTAGGTATTCTAATACTCATTATCAAAAAAACATTTTCAAGACTGTTCTATAACATTTAAGTAATATTTTCTCGTGAACTTAAGAGTAAAATGGCTAATTGGGTACTTGAGTCCCCCTTAGAGCAACTTTATTTTTCACTGACTTTTTCTCCCCTTCAGTTTGTTAACTAGCACAATTGTTTTTCCAATATCTTTTCTGTTTACAGTATTTACATACTTCTTTATCAAGGGTCTTCTTTCCCTGGATGCTTTTATTAGTTTTTATCTGTAAAGGCATAAGTTTATTCTAGGTCTGAGGGCTCTAGGCCCTTTTTTTGTTTGTTTGTTTTTAGACGGAGTTTCACTCTTGTTGCCAAGGCTGGAGTGCAATGACATGATCTTGGCTCACTGCAACCTCCACCTCCCAGGTTCAGGCGACTCTCTTGCCTCAGCCTCCCCAGTAGCTGGGATTACAGGCATGTACCACCATGCCCGGCTAATTTTGTATTTTTAGTAGGAACAGGTTTCTCGATGTTGGTCAGGCTGGTCTCGGACTCCCAACCTCAGGTGATCCACCTGCCTCAGACTCCCAAAGTGCTGGGATTACAGGTGTGAGCCACAGCACCCAGTGTCTAGGCGTCTTTCAAAAATTTCAGTTAGGTGTTAAAGATCTGGCCATAGGGCTATTTCCAATTTCAGTGTTTGCATGGGGAAGGCAGTGTTAAGCCCTATTTCTGGCTTAAGGCTGTTCACAAAAAGTGAGGAAAGTTTAAAGGTCATCTATGTTTCAGTATCTACTCTTGAAAGCTATCTAAAGTTATTAAAAAGACTATCCCTGAAGTCTCCAGTTACTTCTTTTGGAAGCCTCTTCATTCCCCTCCCCAAAGAAAGCAGACAATTGAAATTTGCTCACTTTTTGTTCTAAGATGTCTGTCAAATACACTATTCTTACCAAATATATCAAATCCCACTATTCTTTTGTTTTGTTTTTTTTTTTTTTTTTTGAGACGGAGTCTCGCTCTGTCGCCCAGGCTGGAGTGCAGTGGCCGGATCTCAGCTCACTGCAAGCTCCGCCTCCCGGGTTTACGCCATTCTCCTGCCTCAGCCTCCGGAGTAGCTGGGACTACAGGCGCCCGCCACCTCGCCCGGCTAGATTTTTGTATTTTTTTTAGTAGAGACGGGGTTTCACCGTGTTAGCCAGGATGGTCTCGATCTCCTGACCTCGTGATCCGCCCGTCTCGGCCTCCCAAAGTGCTGGGATTACAGGCTTGAGCCACCGCGCCCGGCCTTGTTTTGTTTTTTGAGACGGAGTCTCGCTCTGTCGCCCAGTCCGGAGTGCAGTGGCGCAATCTCAGCTCACTGCAACCTCCACCTCCCGGGTTCAAGCAATTCTCCTGCCTCAGCCTCCTGAGTAGCTGGGATTACAGGTGCCCGCCACCACGCCTGGCTAATTTTTGTATTTTTAGTAGAGACGTTTTTACCATATTGGTCAGGCTGGTCTCAAACCCCTGATCTCGTGATCCACCCACCTCGACCTCCCAAAGTGCTGGGATTACAGGCATGAGCCACCATGCCCAGCCAAATCCCACTATTCTTATGAAAAGTTCCTCACTATAATTCTGCAGGGTTCCTGCTAATGCTCTAATGTTTATTCCACGATAACCCTAATCTATAGACTTATCTTTCTAAGTGGCATAATCTTACCAAAAATAATTTAGAATTACAGCTAAGCTACTTCCATATTCCTTACTTCCTAATTCAGAAACTGTGTGAGATAAAAATCGTTTGTTGTTGTAAGTTGCTATGTTTTAGGGTAATTTGGTAGTGAACACAGTGATTTTTCTGCTGTCTATCTATTTAAAGAGTACTATATAATATTTAAATACATTACCTTATCTTCATCATAACTTTTGAAGACCAAGATTGGAATAGATATTTATTATGCATTCATTTGCATTTTACAGGGTTAACTATGCCCTAGGTAGTATGCTGAATGTCTCATTCTGCCAACCTTTAATGAAGAGTTTAGAATACTGTTTGATAAAAAACCTTAAATGCACAGAAAGCACTCAATAAGAGTTGGGAATTGTTATTATTATATGGATAAAAAGGTCAATAAATTATGATTTTTGTCTCACAAGGTGGAGAGGTAAGGAAGAATCAGTGAATTTACAGTCATATGACACAAGATAAATTATTGTAATACATGCTTAATTCTTAAAATGATAGATATATGTACAAATTTTTGTGGGATCACAGAAGAAGAAGTGATTAATTCTTGGGGGTAGCATAAAGGGAAGAGGTTGGGCCTTGAAAGTGGAATAACATTTCCCAAGGCAGGGAAGGACATTCATTCATTCCATAAATATGGCACTGTGTCAGTGGTGGAAAAAAAAAGCCCATCAACATTATTCTACCTTCATGAATCTTAGAACTAGAAAGAGAGATAAATAAGAGACAAGTACACAAATAAATCAAGAAGTAAAGCAATTAAAAGTACTAGAAAAGAAGAAAGAGGCATGAAGAGGAGAGAATGACAGGAGAAATCTGCTTATATAAGATCACCATACATACAAAGGACTTCAGGAAAGAGTCAATATTTAAGCTTAGACCTGATGGATCAGAAGAACCAGATATTGAAACCTGATGAGAAGAGAGGCTCAAGGTCCTGAGAAGAGTACAGTACAACTGGACTGCAGAGTGTGTAATGAAAATGTTGAGGTATTAGGAAAAGGTTGTTATATGGTTTGATATATTTCAGTAACTTTTCAGAAGGACACATTAACTGAGCCAGGCAAATGGCTCCCTATCCATGTTGTCTGATAATATTTTGTCCCATCACTCTATTATTATAATTTCCGTCCATCAGTAAGCTTGAGACAGAGACCTAGGAATACTTCTGAGCTATTGTGATATACATCCAGAGCTTGGAACAGGGGAAGGCAAGAGATAATAATCTGGAAATCACAGCTGACATCACAGAAAAGCCAGGGAATGGATGGGTCTCATCCATTATGGTCACGTACAGAAAATCCTATAGAGAAGAAATATATCTAACATTTACCAGATAACAGGATAGTACTATACCCCACAATTATTCAGTATGTTTCTTTGGCTGTATTTTCTAGGCCACCTTAGTGATAAGAGCAGACAGCTAGGTGTATGCAGAAAGACATCCTCAAGAACACATCAACATCATCCCAGTCAAAGACTCTCTTCTTACTTTCCCATGGTCTGTTCTAGGTCACCTCCCATCCTACTGCCATGGCTGATCAAGCTTGATTTCAGGCACTGGCAGAAGAATAAATGTGTATATATTGTTCTTTGGGGTAGAGTGAGCTGGAGGATCAGGGTCTGAGATTCTGCCTAGGCGCTGCCCACCCCGCAGGCTCAGAAACCACTGCCATACTTCCGCCAGGAATCTTCCTCATGTTAATTTTCTAATGAAGTACACACTAATTCAGCAGCGGCTGCTTTCACCTAGGTGTCCTAAGCTTAAAGCAGAGATGCAAGTTCATTAACTGCTGTCTGGTAAAGGGGACAAATGTCCAAAAGCGATCCCTGCACTGTTCTGTGAATTATAAACCCTTGTAGAATTGGGAAAAGAGAAAACAATTCTCAGGTTCCTGATGTGGAGAAATGTGTATGGTGCCTTTGGCAGTAACTCTGAAAGACTGAACATCTCTATTTGCTGTGAACAAGAACTGACGTTTAACCAGGCACATCTCCTGACATCAACATATATGTTTTTCCTTTCTTGATTTTATTTCATTAACTCTCACCACATCTTCACTACCCTGAATGCTAGAACTTTGGAGGTAGTTACACTTCTGATCTTTAACACCACCGACTTTCACACAAATTAAAACATTTCTCCCAAATTTCAAACATTACCAATTCCTGCATAGACTCAGGATAGTCTTGTTTGAATTTCTCATTCTTTCTAGACGTCACTTGGAAGTCCAAGCCCTAATTTGATCTTTTTCTACCTGCCAGAAATGCGGCACTCCCATGATGACATTCATCAGCCTCATTAGTCATTCCTCGGGAAGCATAGAGGGGAAAAAACTAAAAACCTTTGTAAAAGTTACTCTCAGTCAGAGACCTGATAATGAGACACAGGATACATTTTATATATTTCAAACTTCTTGGAGATAGAAATGTTGCATCTTTTAAAAGAATGCATTAATAAAAAATTACCCCAGTTTTCAGTGTTGTACAGGGACCAGGCAGAAAGGCTCACGTTCTTTGGATTTCCTCTCTGAGAAGAAAGTATGCCAGTAATTGCTTTGCATCAAAGAGAAGTAACTTTTTTTTTTTTTTTTTTTTTTTTTTTTTTTTTTGAGACGGAGTCTTGCTCTGCCGCCCAGGCTGGAGTGCAGTGGCCGGATCTCAGCTCACTGCAAGCTCCGCCTCCCGGGTTTACGCCATTCTCCTGCCTCAGCCTCCCGAGTAGCTGGGACTACAGACGCCCGCCACCTCCCCCGGCTAGCTTTTTGTATTTTTTAGTAGAGACGGGGTTTCACCGTATTAGCCAGGATGGTCTCGATCTCCTGACCTTGTGATCCGCCCGTCTCGGCCTCCCAAAGTGCTGGGATTACAGGCTTGAGCCACCGCGCCCGGCCACATTTTTAAAATAATGCTAGAAATTGCTAAGTATGAGGAAATGGAGACTTTCAAGATAGCCATATTTTGAAAGTTATCTAATACTGAATAAAATGGAGAATTTGAAGAATCTTGACTTTATTAAATAGACAATGAATTCCGAGGTGATTTCTTCTGAGTTGGAGTTCTGGAAATAAAAACAACTTGCCAATGATAGAACTTCAGAAAAGGAAAATTCCAATATTGTTTTAGTCTTAGACTGGTGGGGACTAAGTTAGAAGCATCTGATAAATAAAAACAGATTTTTAGGAAAAATTAGTTTTGAGTTCATTTTTCCTTTTTACTGCACTAATGCTGTACCACCATCATTATCACCGTTATTATCACCAACATCACGACCACCACTACCACCACCACCACCATCATCATCATCATCAGTTAGTATTTATGGATCAGGCACTGTGCTAAGCACATATTTTGCATTGTCTCGTTTAGTCCTCTCCATGATACATCAGTATCAGCCTCATTTTATAGTTGAGATAACAAAGCTGTAATAGAAATTACGTAGCTTGCCCAAGATCACACAGATGCTAAAAGGGAGAGCCAGGATTCAATCTCAGACTGTTTGGTTCCAAAGTTCTTATTCCATGCCTCTTTTCTCTAGATTATCCCTCATGAGGAAACAAATTCATTCTAATAAGCTAGTAAGCTATTATATCCCTGTCCCCTTTTTTAACACCTTGTGTAGCCTTCTGAATATTTTCTTATTTCCTACAATTGTAAAAACTTCCATATGATTGGAAACTCAATACTTCTTTTTTTTACAACTGGAATACATTCAGAGAGATGGAAATTCTATTTTTTTAAAAAAGGCTACAGATTCTATTGTATATATTCTTTGAATATTTCAAACTCTCTTGGCTATCTGTAAGTCCCACTTCTGTACTCCACACTCTAGGACAGCCCTCTCCTCTTATCTTCCCGAAATATCTCTCTATTTTGCAAAGCAACAAAGCTTCCCTTATGTTTTTATCTCTTACTGATTTTTAAGAAAATTCTGATTAATTTTAATCAGTAAAATAATTAAATTAAACTAAATTAGGTAAACTTTAATTTTAGATAAATAAAAATGTAAAGAATCATCTAAATTTCAGGAAACTATTATCTTTTTAGGTCCAAGTCTCTTCTCATACTCAATACAAAATGTACAATGTATACAAGAGGAATGTAGGAAGGAACTGATAATCATCCCCCTGGTTTATTCTCCCTTTCCTCATTTCAATAATAGAATCTCTGTCCCAGGTTTTAGAAGGCAAGGCTGATCAGCAAGAGGTTCCTCTGCAGTTAATTTCTTACCAAAAGAATATACAAACTTGATGTGTGCAACTTCTATCTCATTTTATTCAAATGTATGTGCTTGCCCTTTACTTTTCTCTTCTCCATCCCACACGTTGACCACTGTAAAGAGGACACTCTAGGGAATGAAGAATAAATGGTAGAATAAGTATAATAATAATAATATAAACTAATAATAGAGTAAAAATAATGGTAGAATAAATATAAGTCCCTGGACAGTTTCATGGGCTACCTCCTGATGGCTACAAGAAAGAAAATAAATTATCTTATTGGAACTATAGTATTTGGGGGTTTCTCTGTTACAGTGGCTTAGCCTACACCCTAATAGTTTTAAATTCGGTACCAGAATATTATGGACTAAGTTGTAGGCCCCCAAAATTTATAAGTTGAAGCCCAAAGCCCCAATGTAACTATATTGGAAGATAGGGACTTTCAGGAGATAAGTAAGGTTAAATGAAGTCATAGAGAGGGGCCCTAATCTCGTAAGACTGGTGTCCTTATAAGAGAACACTGGAACACACAGGGAGATATTAGGGGCACAAGTGCCTAGACCAATGGTCATGTAAGGACACAGCAAGAAGGGAGCCATCTGCAAGCTAAGCAGGGAGGCCTCAGGGGAAACTGGTGTCCTTATAAGAGAACACTGGAATACACAGGGAGACATTAGGGGCACAAGTGCCTAGTGTAAGGACACAGCAAGAAGGGAGCCATCTGCAAGCCAAGGAGAGAGGCCTCAGGAGAAATCAAACTTGCCAACATTTTGACCTTGAACTTTTGGCCCTCAGAACTGTTAAAAAACAAATTTTGGTTGTTTAAACCACCCAGTCTTTGCTATTTGTTATGCAGCTCTAGCTAACTAATACACAGGAATGGAAAAGTGCCATCATAACAAAAATCTAAAATATGTGGCTCTGGTATTGTGTTGCCAGGCAACGGGCAGTATGGAAACAGATATTGCAGGATGAAAAACTAGAGACCCTTGTTACGTTTTGACCAATCACTAGGTAAAACTGACACCAGCAACAATTTGAAAGGCAGACTAACTATGGGGAAAGCACTTAGAACCAGAGTGGTCAATGTATATTGGCAGCTCCTTGCTGATGTTTTTAGTGAGGTACTATCAAAAGTAGTTGCTGTAAGGTCAAAAAATAAAACATTTGCAAGTAGATAACACCAATCCCTGAAGTACAATTGCTTCTGCATTCCAGGGAACAGGAGATGTGACTATTAATCAGTTTTGTTCAATAGTCACCACTGTGGCTGGGCGCGGAAGCTCACGCCTGTAATCTCAGCACTTTGGGACGCTGAGACTGGTGGATCACCGAAGGTCGGGAGTTTGAGATCAACCTGACCAACATGGTGAAACCCTGTCTTTACTAAAAAATACAAAAATTAGCCAGGGTAGTGGCGGAAGCCTGTAATCTCAGTTACTCAGGAGGCCGACGCAAGAAAATTGCTTGAACCGGGAGGCAGGGGTTGCAGTGAGCCGGGATTGCGCCATTGCATTCCAGCCTGAGCAACAGAGCAAGACCCCGTCTCAAACAAACAAACAAACAAAGTCTCCATTGTGTTCTGGGCAGACAATGGGAGTCATTTCGGCAGAAAAGACCAGATGAAGAATGTTGCATCACCATTTAAACTCATTGTTGGAGAAGACTTCAAGGTGGCTGCCATTAATTTGAGGGACAGAGGTATGGGCCAAGCACAGTGACTAATAAATAACACATTGCTGGCTTAAAGAACTATAACTAGAGCAGCTCTTTGGCTGTGGCTACTTTCACATGAACTGACTGAAAGCAAATGAAACAGAAATCTCTAGTGTTTTTGATAAAATGATGTCACCAATGCTATGATGACCCTTAAGATGGCAGATGAACTTCCTCCTCCCAAAAGTCAGAGAAAATTACCATGAATTCAGTTCAGATGCTGAGACTGATAATGCCACACACAGAGGAAATGGGTATAAAAAGGTTTATTACTCACATACTGAGACTTTCCAGGGAGATAGGGCAGGCTCCCAAAAGGGTCGAGAAATGGCTTAAGTGGTTTGGCTTTTACCCGTCTTAGAGTGTGAGGCTGGGGTGAAGCTTCCTGCACGTATGCCGGGGCTTGTGTGATTTGAACTTCCTGCTGGGGCCAAAGGAGGAGGCACCCATGCTTCCATCAGCTTGCCCAGATGTGCAGCATAAGAGGAAAGGGAAAGGTGAGGCTTCAAAGATGTCAGCAATCAACATTAAAAACGGCATTGAAGTCTTTATTACATTCAAATGAACTAAAACCCTGGCCTATAAAAGCCTATGTTTTTCAGTCTCTAAGGCAATCTAGGTCTAAAAGTCTGCACGAGCAAGCAGGGGCTGCAAAAGCTGTGATGCCCTCCAAAGTTTCAGATGGGGCCACAGAAGCTGACGAGCAAGACTTTCCTAGAGGTCAAACTAGGGGCCACAGAAGACAATGGACAAGGGAGTTTCTCCCAGATAGCAGATACATGGTTTCACTAAGGAACTCACTTTCTGATGGGGCAAGGCATCTCCATCATGCCTGCTCAGCAGATTATCATGGCATGGGCCATTGGCTGCTATCATTTTTGTCTTTAACTCTGGTATTAACTACCCTCTTTTTAGCTTTAGTAATAGAACCCTTTCCCTGGAGTTTTAGTAGGGCACATGTCCATCTAGTTGGAGGCACATCCCAGCCTTTCTTGAAGCTAGGTATAGCTACGTAGTTAAGTATTCATGAAGGGACTGTGGGCAGAAGTGATGGGCGTAATTTCCTAAAAAGGAAATAGCTTGCTCCCAAATTCCTCTTTTTTTCACAGGCTAGGAAGTCTTGGGCCAGCTTTGACCATGGAAAGAACAATACCCTTGGGTATTAAGAGAACTAACAAGGTGGATGACTCCTAGATCCCTTGAATACCTTGTGAAACGAAGCTACTTCTGGACTGCTATGTGAGAAAAAAATAAATTACTACCTTACATGAGCCATCATTATTTTGGGTTCTCTTTGTTACAGCAGTTTAGATCATTTTCTGATTTATACAAAAAGAGGAAGAAAACATTAAGAAGGTAAGCTTATTTACCTTTTATGAACCTAAAATGTCCTCTGCTTGTTCCTTTGGGTTTTACCTTTAACAAGTATAAATAAGGTGCTTCGAATTTAATTGGCTGTAAGCAAGTAAGACCTTAAGACTACGTGTAACCTTATGAATTCAGTGTGCTTCTCCCCTTTTCTGAAAATCAACCTACAGAATACAGTTGCATATACTTTTTTGGCATAAAGGGAAGCGTTTAATGTAAATGTATATCAAACTGAAAAATGAAAACTAAGATTGATATATATCAACTTCCCCTTTTTTCAAAACAAATGTATATCCATGCACTATTTTACTCTACTCTGTAATCAATTAATCATAGACAACTGGATAAAGACAAAATGGATAAAGCAGACTTCATCTCCCATAATGTGATGCAGAGATGATTTCTTGGACTTCCAGTTTCGTGTTACTCTATGCTTCAGAATAGTTCACTGTGTTGCTAAGACAACAAGGATGCCACAACCGGAAACTGGGATTGAAGTCAAGGCACTAGAGCTGCCTCAAAAGATGTCATAAATAGTGTGTTCAAGGCCTTTTTCACAGTGAAACTGTAACTTTTGAATTAGAAAAAAAAATTACTAGAGCCAAGCATGGTGGTGCACACCAGTAACCCCAGATACTTGGGAGGCTGAGGCAGGAGGATTGCTTGAGCCCAGGTGCTTGAGGCTGCAGTGTGCTATGATCGCACCTGTGAGTAGCTACTGCACTCCATCCTGGGCAACACAGTAAGACCCCCATCTGTTAAAAAACAAAACACAAAAATAAACCGAAGATTATACTCAATTCAACACCTTTCCACAGACTATGATTTTCAGTTACTCACATTCTAAGATTAAGAAAACACCGGCCTATAATCCCAGCACTTTGGGAGGCAAAGGTGGGCAAATCACAAGGTCAGGAGATCTGCACTTTGGGAGGCAAAGGTGGGCAAATCACAAGGTCAGGAGATCTAGACCATCCTGGCCAACATGGTGAAACCCCATCTTTACTAAAATACAAAAAATTAACCAGGGGTGGTGGTGCGTGCCTGTAGTCCCAGTTACTCAGGAGGCTGAGGCAGGGGAATGACTTGAACCTAGGAGGCGGAGATGGCAGTGAGCCAAGATCGCGCCACTGCACTCCAGCCTGGTGACAGAGCGAGACACCATCTCAAAAAAAAAAAAAAAAAAAAAAAAAAAAAAAAAAAAAAAGAAAACATTGGTAGTGGACTAAAAGTCAGGAAACCATCCTTCCATATATATATTTTACAGCCCCATGGAAATAACTGAGGGGAACTTATCTACATTCCAGTTTACCTTTATTCTAATAGAAGCATGTCTGAAGAGTATCACAAGAAAACAAAACGAAATTCTGTTTTCAGTTGTTCCTCCACTAATGATGTACATCTCACCTAAACAAAGGTTTGATTCTGTGTAGTAAGTAGGTTTGATGTTCACTGAGACCTGCGATTTGATACTTGGAATTTGAGTTTATAAACAGATACAAAGAAATATGGTCTTCTCAATACACTTTTGATAAAGGCACAGAAAGCTCATCAGTAGCAATGATGTGAGCTGGGTTGCATCTCCAGGTTTGTCCAAGCAAACTGAACAATGGCAGCAATCCTCCTATTTTAATATTCATAACATCAAGGCAAGGACAAAGAAAAAACAAAACAAAATGCTTGAACTGATTTTGGTGTTTGTTTCTGACCTACAAAAAAAAAAGAAAACAGCATTTCACTAAGCTGAAGAGTGTCCTTCACATCGTGTATATTGTATTGCACATAAATTTTAAAAAATCCATCAAAAACAACAAGAACAGATGAATAAAGAAGCCCAGTGCTTTTTGAGATAGAAGCCTTCTTCAGAATCACCTCCCTCTCTTAAGAAGTAATCTGGTGAAAAATAATGGTTAGGCAAAGGCAGGTGTTGGAGGACGTTTTCCCAATCTTTTAGAATGTCTTGCTTAAGAGACACAGAGGTGACTGGAGACTGAGTTACCAGTGTACTATTCATTTTCCAAGCAGACGTCAAAAGATACTCTTTAATAGTGGAAACTGAGGGTTATACAGTAAGGTTCAGACTTCAGCAGGAATCCTTGTTGTCAAGTAAAAGTTTAACCTAGCAGAAGCAAATGACACCCAGATGTCCTCACCTTTTCTTTTTTTTTAAACCCTGGTGTTCTAAGCATAAAAAAGGAAATAGAAAATAACACAGACCACTCTATTTTAATATTTTTAAGTAGCATAAATCATAATGGTTTGTATACTACACTGTACAAATAATATACTGTTACTTTTGAAAGAAAATGAACTTCTTATAGGGTTTTCTGAAATAGTTACTCCATACAGCTAAGAGCTTGACCCTTTAGCCACTGCTACAGCAGATGGAATACAAGCTTTGAGGTTCCAAGTCTTCCAGTTGTGCCTGTTTCTGTTGCCACTGAGGGATGAGCCTCTCAGAGCCCTGTCGTGGCCCTGTCCATCTCCTGCGCCAGGAAACACGGGTTCCGCAGGTGGACGCGTGCCGATGAGTACAGCTTCTGTGCTTTGCTTTCCACAAGCCTCCTCCCCCTTTAAGAGAACTTGCGCTTCTTCATGGCTTCTGCCTTGACCGCCAAGCTCTTGGCACAGATGGTCAGTACCACAATGAGAACGCCCACCACAAATGTCACCAGGGGCCAGAGGAAGCAATGCAGGAGGACAATCTCATCATGAGTGCGATGCAGAAGCACGTCGTCTGGTCTGCAAGACAATGGAGAAAAAGAAAAAAACAGCAGTCAAATGCCTTGGCACTGGAAAACTCTTTACAACCTAAAGCCAAATTTGCTTTCCAGTCCATAGGAAATAACCATTACTGAAAGTAAAGGCTGCCCTCTGACTATAAACACTGTAATTTTGTGCTTCAAACCCATTACAGAAAGTTTTGAGCTCTTGAGTCATGTAATTGGTGCAAATTTACACATTAATTATAATATAATTTACATGTTACAAAATGTCAAAAGTGTATTTCTTATGCTATGATTTTCCTTCATTCTATGTTACTTAATGTATTCCACTTTCTCATTCATCCTCTAATGTCCACTGGTCAAGGGGTTTGAATCAGTCAAAAAATTACCGATGGGTGAGCATTCTCCAGCAAATCAGAACTAGACCTTAGCTCACAGGTGTGGCCCCAGAGATCTTCATTCAGAAAAAAAAAAAGGTCAGTTAAAGCCACTGCTTGAATTCAGTCAGAAAGACAGCTGGTGTCACTGTCAGAGCAACTCGGCTTCACTATGTAAACTAGAGATTTTTATTAATAAGCAGACAATGGCTGAATGAATGCCTTTTCCCATGCTTCTGGGTGAAATTAGCCATCATTTTAAAACACTGACCACTTTCTTGATAAATCTCGCGAAGTCCTAGCAATAGATTTCTGTCTTGTCAATGTGAGGCTCTATTTTTCAATTCCTGCATTGGTCCCATTCACAGAAAGTGAAGATGAGATGTGCTCCACAAGCCATGATCTCTAATCTTTGGCCATTAGTAAGAGATCCTGGAAGAAATTTTATTTTTTTTTTCAGATGGAGTCTCATTCTCTCACCCAGGCTGGAGTGCAGTGGCGCCATCTCAGCTAACTGCAATTTCTGCCTCAGCCTCCTGAGTAGCTGGGACTGCCGGTGCTCACCACCATGCCTGGCTAATTTTTTTGCATTTTTAGTAGAGACAGGGTTTCACTGTGTTAGCCAGAATGGTCTAGATCTCCTGACCTCATGATCCGCCAGCCTTGGCCTCCCAAAGCACTGGGATTACAGGTGTGAGCCACCGCACCAGGCAGGAGTTTAACTTTTTAATACAAGAGATTTACATTTTGTAAGATATTTCCATTTCATCCACAAGGTTTGCCGTGTTACATTAGAGTAGCTATGTTTTCTCCAGAAAAAAATGAAAATAATGCAGAATAATGAGTCCAACTGCCCTTAAGAACATCAAAGCCTTCAGAGCACAAGAACAGTGCATCTAACACAGAAATACATTCCTGAAAATCACTCATTAGTCACAGCTCTTATAATTCAGAACCCATTTTCCCTGAAGATTGACAAAGGGCGTTGAATATTTCTTTTTACTTATAGTGGAGCTATCATGTGCCATTAACATAAATAGTTTTACAGACTGGCTTTGAAATTACAAAATCCTTGCATTTTTTCCTTTGATGCACAGTGTAATTTCAAATTTTGCACATAATACAAGATTTCTATTGATGTTTTATTTCATAGTATTTCAATTAAAATTTATATTAACTAAATGCAGAGTCATTTTAACAATGAGGCAACAATCACCCCAGCTTTCAGAAATTGTGCCTTTTTTTGGAATTCCTATAGCATTAAATTATCTCCAAGACTTGTGCTACCATTAGTATATGTGTATATATTGATGTATATATTCTTTTCTTCTGTAAGGCCCATTAGGGCTATGACATTGTCATTGCTGCTACTCTACAAACAGATGCTGCTACTGAGAAATAGGAGTCTGCCTTTGTTGCAGCCTTATTATCCATGCAAATTTTCAAGAACTTCATGATTGAAGTCTAAAAAAGTCAAGGCTGAGGTCTAAAAAGAGTCAGGACACAGGATAGCCAGCATCATATTTAAGAGTCTGAAATCCCCATCCCAGCACTGCCATGATTCTTTTCCCAGGTACAGAGCTCATAGCTGTCAGAAACCTCTCCCTAAGTGTGTGAGGGAAGGTAAAAGCTGTCTCTCAGGATGCTCTTTCCTTCTTTCTGTGAAGGACTGTTATGCTCCTCCATAATCCACTGATACAAAAATAGGTCTTAAATTCTTCATCAAAATGGCTAAGGGTGCACAAGAATGTGAATTTTATTTAGTATCACTGAAGTGTACATTTTAAAATGGTTAAGATGGCTGGGCGCAGTGGCTCATGCCTGTAATCCCAGCACTTTGGGAGACAGAGGCGGGCAGATTGCTTGAGACCGGGAGTTCAAGACCAACCTGGGCAAGATAGCGAAATCCTGTCTCTACAAAAAACTACATGCCTGTAGACCTAGTTAACTTGGGAGGCTGAAGCGGGAGGATCTCTTGAGCCCAGGAGGTCGAGGCTGCAGCGAGCCATGATCAAGCCAATGCACTCCAGCTTGGGTGACAGAGTGAGACCCTGCCTCCAAAAGAAAAAAAAAAATGATTATGGTGTTAAAAAAAAGAACTTGGATTTTTTAAACATTATTTTAATAAATGTGCATGTAATTTCCATAAGTAATATGTTTTTGCAACTAATTTTCTAGTAAAATGCTTCAGCGTGGATCCTCGTTTGTATTCATACTCCAGTCATTCTTAACTGATGTTGAATGCTTTCACAACATTGTGCAATTGAGCCAGAAAAATAGCCCAGATGACAGTGGTGGGAATCATACATATTTTCTGAAACACAGTTTGAAGAACATGTACCAAAAAAGAATGTGAGTAAAAGGAAGAGGAGGAGAGAAAAATAATAACTGGAAAATGCTGGACCCAGATATTTGTTTTATTCAGAAACTTCTTGGCATTCTACCTCCTAGCAGAGTGCTTGGAGTAAAACCTCAATATCTTAAATGACAAAACGACATCAGTCCCTCTGAGTTAGCCATACTGAATTTGTAATCACTTCAGAAGTGTTCTTTGAGGTGGAAATGTTAAATATAAATGTAGACATTTCTTTAAAAATAATTCATGTCCATTTCTACTTCCTACAGCTCTAAGGTGCCCCATAATCTCCTTCAACAGGAAAACATTTATCTGCACAGTAATGCTCACGCTCATCATTCAGTTTTTTGGTTTAGTGAGATTATCTCTAAATTGCCTCTTGTGTCCTAATTAAAGTCTAGCTCATTCAAACTGGGCTTGTAGTGCCTTAACTGAAGGCACTCCCCTGTCTCAGTTTCCTCCAATTTTATCGGGCAGGCAGTTTTCAGATTGTTTAGCCAAAAAGTATTTGCAAAGGGGTTTGGGCTTAGAATTCAATTTGCCATAATTATATAGTAAGGAATGAACTGTAATTTCTTTATAAATAATCACTGTTTGCCACATGTGGCAAACTGGATAAATAGCATGATGAGATCTGACATCATAAAACCAGGATGGTGACAAGAATACGTAGACAATAAGCAAAAAAGGGGTAATTACTCTATTATCTAGGGACTTCAAAAAAGTAAGCAAGAGATTTCTCTTGGAGTATGCAGGAACACTAATGAAAAGCACTTTTAAGCCCTGGGTCAGGGCTACAAAAGAAGAGGAAATACTGTGGGCGGGCCATAGAAAAACTTCCCTAAGCATTGGCACTACCCTGAGTCAAGGTTTGAAACTATGTGGTGATAATAATGACAGTCAGCATTTATTACGTGCTTTCTACCCTCCAGGTGCTGTGGTAGGACATTCAGACTCAATTGATCCTTCAAATGACCCTTTGCTCAAGTAATTTTTAATTTTCATTTTATAATGGAAGAAACTAAGGTAAAGAAAGATCGGTTTCCCCAGGATTACACAATTTAAAATAACGACACGATTTGAAACCCTGTCTGTAAGATTTTTAAAATTATACTATTTATTTACCCTTAAGCCAGCTTTTCTCAAATTTGAATCACTTCACAGTGCTTGTTGAAGTGCAGTTTCCTGGTTTTCAACCCTTGATTTACTATAATTAGCATCTGAGTTTGTGGGATCCAGAAATCTGCATTTTGGAGCAGCTCTGGGATGATTCTTATGTGCACTTCAGTTTAAGAAGCATTGTGTCAAGTTCTAATAGTTAAAAAAAAAAATGAAATATGAAACTTAATGCTACTTAGTTATTTCTCAAACTGCCTAATTGATACTTATGTTCAAGTCGTTTTCTTTTTTTCTTTTTGAGACAGAGTCTTGCTCTGTCACCCAGGCTGGAGTGCAGTGGCGCGATCTCGGCTCACTGCAAGCTCCACCTCCCAGGTTCACGCCATTCTCCTGCCTCAGCCTCCGGAGTAGCTGTGAATACAGGCGCCCACCACTATGCCTGGCTAATTTTTTGTATATTTAGTAGAGACGGGGTTTCACCGTGTTAGCCAGGATGGTCTCAATCTCCTGACCTCGTGATCGGCCCGCCTCCGCCTCCCAAAGTGCTAGGATTACAGGTGTGAGCCACTGCACCCGGCCTTTTTTTTTTTTTTTTTTTTTGACGGAGTCTCGCTCTGTTGCCCAGGCTGGAGTGCTGTGATGCGATCTCGGCTCACTGCAACCTCCACCTCCCGGGTTCAAGCAATTCTCCTGCCTCAGCCTCCTGGGTAGCTGGGACTACAGGCGCCTGCCAGCACACCCCGCTAATTTTTGTATTTTTAGTAGAGAGGGGGTTTCACCATATTGGCCAGGTTGGTCTTGAACTCCTGACCTTGTGATCCGCCAGCCTCAGCCTCCCCAAGTGTTGGGATTACAGGTGTGAGCCACACCGCCTGGCCTGTTCAGGTCATTTTCATGATCTCTACATATTTTTGTGTAGAGACGGGCTTTCACTAAGTGGCCCAGGCTGGTCTTGAACTCTTGAGCTTAAGCAATCTGCCTGCCTTGGCCTCCCAAACTACTGGGATTACAGGCGTGAGCCACTGCACCCAGCTAAAAATGCTTTTTAAATATCAAATGTATCAGCCTAGTTTTTGACAATGGCTGAAGAGCAAATCGTTCAAGACTCAAGTCACTGAGGTGCCTGAAGTGTCCTGTGTTTCTGGGTGAGGGTGTCCCATCAGGTTAGATTCCCAACATGGAGGTGGCACAATGATTTTTTACAATGAAAACCAAAGAACACCTGACATGTGATCTTTCCCAGATAACTTTGCTTGAGGCTGGGTTTCAGAAAGCCTCGGAAAGTCTTCTACAGAAATGTCAAGTGTATAAACAAATCTTTAAATGAGATGCCACAAGCGAAAGAGGTGACTATGTCATAGATTTTCAGGCAAAAGTTACTGATCATCGATATGTAATCTAGAAAGCCTTGATGCAGGTATTTGATTCAGTGTTTTTTTTTTTTTTTTTTTTTTTTTTTTTTGAGATGGAGTCTTGCTCTGTCGCCCAGGCTGTAGTCTGATCTCAGCTCACTGCAAGTGCTGCCTCCTGAGTTTAGGCCATTCTCCTGCCTCAGCCTCCCAAGTAGCTGGGACTACAGGCGCCCACCACCACACCTGGCTAATTTTTTTTTGTATTTTTAGTAGAGATGGGGTTTCACTGTGTTAGCCAAGCTGGTCTTGATCTCCTGACCTCGTGATCTGCCCACCTCGGCCTCTTAAAGTGCTGGGATTACAAGCATGAGCCACCACGCCTGGCCTCAAGGTTTTTGTTTTTTGTTTTTTGCAAAACTCTCATGCTATGGGATTTCTGGAAAGATACTGTATTAAAACACAACCGATGAAAATATTTGACTTGATTTCTGATTCATGACTTTTAAAAGATTTCAAAAGATGTCTTCTACTGAAAGATGTTAAAAATTAACTTAGGGCCGGGCGCGGTGGCTCACGCCTGTAATCCCAGCACTTTGGGAGGCTGAGGCGGGTAGATCACAAGGTCAGGAGATCGAGACCGTCCTGGCTAACACGGTGAAACCCCGTCTCTACTAAAAAACACGCACAAAAAAATTAGCCGGGCGCGGTGGCGGGCGCCTGTAGTCCCAGCTACTTGGGAGGCTGAGGCAGGAGAATGGCGTGAACCTGGGAGGCGGAGCTTGCAGTGAGCCAAGATCGTGCCACTGCACTCCAGCCTGGGTGACAGAGCAAGACTCCGTCTCAAAAAAAAAAATTAACTTAGAAAAGTGTTGGATTTGGTTTTGGCATAACTGAGCTGATCTTACTGATAGTAATTAGCCAGTGTGTCTAGTTGTTTGATGCAATCGTAAGACCTTGCCAAGAGAGCAGCAAGGCGTGAGTGTCTTCCTATGCAATCACAGGAAGGCAACCTAAAAGCTGTATCAAGTTATTTATAAATTACAGTGGGAATACAGAGACCAGAACACAGAGACCCTTTGTAGTATTCTTTTTTTAAATTTTTTTGAGACGGAGTTTTGCTCTTGTCACCCAGGCTGGAGTGCAGTGGTGTGATCTCGGCTCACTGCAACCTCTGCCTCCTGGGTTCAAGTGATTCTCCTGCCTCAGCCTCCTGAGTAGCTGGGATTACAGGTGTGTGTTCACCACACCCGGCTAATCTTTGTATGTTTAGTAGAGACAAGGTTTTGTCATGTTGGCCAGGCTGGTCTCAAACTCCTGATTTCAACTGATCTCCTGGCCTTGGCCTCCCAAAGTGCTGTGATTACAGGTGTGACCCACTGCACCCAGCCTTTGCAGTATTTTTTTCTGAGACGGAGTCTTGCTCTGTCACCCAGGCTGGACTGCAGGGGTGTGATCTCGGCTCACCTTTGCAGTATTCTTTATGTTGAACTGCTCTGTTGTGGGGATCCACTCAGAACTCCAGCGTTGGTTACAAGATTATTTTAAGCTGAAGACATTTTAGATTCAACAAGTGCTAAACAAAGCTTTCTTGGATCTTCCCTTATCTGACTAAAAGCAGCAGCTTCTGAGATTTGAGGCTACTTTAAATCCCTTCTCCAGGGGAATTTTGTGGCCGTGAGGAAGACAGAAAGACCACTAATACTCATGAAGAAAAACATTATCACTAACTTGTCCTCCTAAAAACCCATTTGTCCTTCCCATAGGAAACTTTTCTTCCTCTCCCTTTTCCCTTCTAAGTTAGGTAGACAAGTAGTACATCAGAAGTCTAAACACTTCTTATGTACTACTGTGAAGCCCTGTGCTCATAAAAATATTAACAGTGATAAAATGTGTATGCTTTTTCTCTGGTTAATTTATCTTTTGTCAGTTTAATTCACAGGCCCCAGCCACTAAACCTGAAAAGCTAAAGGAAAAGTTTTTTGTTTGTTTTTGTCCCCTACAGTACCATGAGCCAATTTTTGCCCACTGGGGTCTAGCACTGATACTGTGATAAGGGCTTTTAAAAGCTTGGGAAGTGGCCATGCACAGTGGTTCATGCCTGTAATCCCAGCACTTTGGGAGGCCAAGGAGGGAGGACTATTTGAGCCCAGATCAAGAACAGCCTGGGCAACATAGGGAGACCCTGTCTCTACAAAATATAAAAAAAAATTAGATGGGCATGGTGGCATATGCCTGTAATCTCGGCTATTTGGGGGCTGAGGTGGAAGTATCGCTTGAGCCTAGGAGGTTGAGGCTGCAGTGGGCCTCCAGTGAGCCACGACTGCGCCACGGCACTCCAGCCTGGGTGACAGATTGAGACCTTCTCTAAAAAAAAACCAAACAAAAAAGGCTAGGGAGGTATTATATCAAGATTATGGTTAGCTCCACGGATGCTTCCTATCTATGAATGAAAGGCTGACTATAGATGTATGAATGTTATAAACAGCCTTACATTTTCCTTAGCTGTTTTCTCAAAGTACGTTAATTTTATGTAATAATGTTTAATTGTACAAGAGTTGCTGTTCATCAAGCTTGCCTATTCTTCATGGAGAAAATTAAATCAAGCCCCAAACTTACAGTTTTTGGAGAGAAAAATTTGCATTCAGTTTTGGCAGGATATCCAGAAAACTGGCAGGTACACTATTTTGGAGCAATAAAGTGTTATATATGCATCTCAGGTACAGCAAAGAAAAAAATAATTCAGTAACACTAGACCCATGATTAGGACTACAGATAGAAGGTATACCCCAGACTTATCCCACAAACTATCATTTAACAGCATTAAATTCTTATGGTAGCTGGGTTTGGTAAATATTTTCCTACTGATTAAGATGACTGTCCCTTCGATGCAGCCCAGTCAAGTAACTGTACCAACCAAGTCTCCCAAAGTAGAGGCCTGGGGAAACCGTCGCCGCTCTGTGCTCCCAGAGTAATCGACTTTTTAAAAGGTTTTACTCACACTGTGTGGTAATTATTTTTTATCCATCTGTCGGTTTTTCCAAAGTGATTCTTAAAACCCTGAGATCAGTGGCCTATTAAGGATAACCCCTGCCGGAGATGCTTCCTGAGTTCTCAGAAATAAAGAGGGGTAATCGTCAAGACTTGCAAACCAGAAGGATGCTTAGGACTTTCTGTTTTTTTAATAAAGCAAGTCAGTGAATGAATTTTATTCTAAAGTCAGCTTGGCATAAAAAGGCTTTATTAAAATCCTTTGTTGTTCTTCCACTGAAAATACAATGGAAAGAGAATTTTCAACCTAGTTAGATATTCTCTAAGATCAGATCTAAGAAACTGCATTAAATTTACATTAAATCCCTTTCCTCTTCCATCGACCTCCTTGAGCTGCTCAGGAACCTGGATCAGTTACAGGTTATCTCCACACCAGAGAGTAGGACTTTTAATTCATTGATTTCATCAGAAGTGCAGGATTTCTGATGTTCCTTGTTCCAGAATTCCTGTGAGGTTTTCTTTAAGAATTACTGTTCTTCAGAGTAATTTGGTTTGTGGTTTCTCTGAGTTACCAAGTTATTTATTTCATAGAGGACTATAAGTGCTTTCTGCGCAAACATTTAAACTTAAGGTTTAAGCATAAATAAACTGGAGACAAGAAGACATCTACATTGTTCTATTTGAGAGATTATTCTTATAATAGTTCTCACCTTGTTAAGCTACTTTGTAGTTCCAAATTTGATGTGAAAGTTCAATATTTTAAATTCGCATAGGAAAGATGAATTACTGATTCAATAAACTGTGTTGGGACAATACAGGCCATTTGGAGAAAAAAACAGCGGCTCCCCGTTTTATTCTCCCCACACATACAAAAAAATCCAGATGGATCAGAACCTTAACTGTATAAAAACAAACCATGAATGCTCTAGAAGAATACCTTCATTCAAAAAACAAAAACAAAACAAAAAAAACCTTGGAGTTTCCTCATTTGTAAAATGGGAAACAAAACCCTCATTAAGAAGATCAAATGAGGGTATGTATGGGAAAAGTGTTTTTTTTTTTTTTTCTTTTTTCTTGTTTGAGACAAGGTCTCAGTCTGTCGCCCAAGCTGGAGTGCTTAACCTCCTGGGCTCAAGCGATCCTCTCACCTCAGCCTCCCTAGTAGCTGGGACTACAGGTGCACACCATCATGCTCAGCTCATTTTTACAATTTTTTGTAGAGACGAGATCTCATTATGTTGCCCAGGCCAGTCTCGAACTCCTGAACTCAAGCGATCCTCCAACTTTCGGCTCCCAAAGTGCTGGGACTACAGGTATGGGCCACCACATCCAGCTGGGAAGCAGTTTTCTATAAAACTCTACACAGCATAGGTGACCTCAAATCTAGTCCAAGTCCAATTTTTCCAACCTCGAAGAAATGAATTTGACAACCCAAAGAATATGATACAGAACCAGAACCTTTTAAATTTTTTTTTTTTTTTTTTGAGACAGAGTCTCGCTATGTCACCCAGGATGGAGTGCAGTGGCACGATCTTGGCTCACTGCAACCTCTGCCTCTCGGGTTCATGCCGTTCTCCTGCCTCAGCCTCCCAAATAGTTGGGACTACAGGTGCCCGCCACCATGCCTGGCTAATTTTTTGTATTTTTAGTAGAGACGGGGTTTCACCGTGTTAGCCAGGATGGTCTCGATCTCCTGACCTCGTGATCCGCCCGCCGCAGCCTCCCAGAGTGCTGGGATTACAGGTGTGAGCCACTGCGCCTGGCAATTTGTGGTATTTTCAAAGCTCAAAGTTGAAGACAAGCTCATAGATATTCATTGTAAAAGTCAATTACACTTAGAACTATTTGCAAATTACTGCCTGTATCTATTTCCTATTGCTGCTCTAGTAGCTTAAAGCAGCAGATTTAGTTTCTTAAAGTTCTGGAGGTCAGAGGTTTGAAATCTGTTTCACTGGACTAAAATGAAGGTGTTAGCAGGGCTGTGTTCCTTCTGGAGGTGCTAGGAGAGAATCTGTTTCCTTGCCTTTCCCAGCATCCTTTCCTGCATTCTTTGGCTCACGGCCCCTTCGCTGGCATCACTCTAATCTCTTGTTTCCCTGATCACATCCCCTACTACTCTCTCTGATCTCATCTTCCCCTTATAAGCATCCTATGATTGCATTTGGGGCACACTCAGGCAATCCACTATAATTTCCCCATCTCAAAATCCTTTATCAGATCTGCAAAGTCCCTTTTATCATCCAAGGTAACAAGGTAGTAAAGCAAAATAACATAAATCCATGGGGATTAAGGTGGGGACATCTTTGGGGGCCACCATTCAGACAGCCACACTACCATAAACTGCTCTCCTATGCTGTAATCAGTTCCTTACTAGCACAAGTTTCCTATCCCTTTTCCCAGTTAGTCGTTCAGGATTAAATCATCAACAGAAGTATTTAAAAATAACCTAGGGAATAAATTGTTTTCTATTAATTCTATTTTATAACTCAGATCTACAATCTGAGTTGTAAGATTTACTTTTTTCATTTTTTCAATGTTTCTTTTATGACAGGCATTTACGTACAAGACACCTGCCCAAAGATTAGCACACGTTATGAAATACTTCTCCTTCCTTCATCCTTTTCCTACATCGTGCCTTTGCCTAGCTAGATCTCCACTACTTCCACCACTACCTGCTGTTCCTAACACAGCATTAATAACACTTTGCAATTTCAATATCCATCCTCCCTAAGGAAGTCCTCCTTACCTTTTATAGAATTTCCTTTTTGTCTTCGTAATTCACCTTTGATATTTCCTTTTCAACTTTATTCTTCATCAGATGTGCCCGAAGATTCCTGACTCTTCTTTATTCAGCTCTTTTATGATGAAAAGTCACTAGCAGTTCTAAATTGCACATTCACTTTAGCCCCAATCTTACGCCACACCATGTTTGACTTTCCTAAAGTTTTTGTTCATTAACTACCCTTTGAATCTTGTTTTTAAATTCTGAATTTTAAAATTGAGGTAGAATTTCCGCACAGAGAAATTGAGAGGTAACAAGTGCCTGGTTTAATCAGTTTTTCATGTTGTTTTGATACTGCTGATTTCTGATCCTTTCAACACTTCTATTTTATAAAAACATTTATCCAACCCTTTCTATTCTTTAAAACCCACATTCTCCCTTACAATGATTTCTCTCATATTTGAAGAGCAATACTGTATTATTAAATCAGATTTCATCCAGAAATGGGGAAATTTGAGGGTGAGCCATTTTGTTTCCAAATAAAGTCTCTCAGAACTAATTTTCCATCTCAGCGATGCCTAGTCCTAAAGAAACATCCTCAGAAAATGGAAATGTTGATTCAGGATGTTAACACCCAAAATATCTTTCTTTTTTACAATTCCTTAGAGGAATTAATTCTTAAACATCAAAAGGTACTTGTTGTGATACAGCATGTCTGATAATACAGGGGTACACAAGGGACTTCTCAAGCAAGCCCGGCTGGATAGGACTAAAAATCAAAGGACTAATTATATCAGGACATCCCATAATCCCTTCACTGATTAAGATGAAACAACGGTGCCCCTTACTTACTTTGTGAAGCCAAATTAACAAAGTTGAAATAGAAGTTCTCCTTATAAGAAAGGCTACAAACACTGGAAGGATTAGTCACAGTGAGCAAAAATCACCGATGCACCCAAAGTATGCATATGAGCAGTGATTCCACTGGGTATCTATAAGGCTGGTAAGAGCTTTAGAATTTGGTTTTCAAGGAAATGAGGTGGGTAAGAAATCCCCTCAAATTGTCAATGTATCTTCTTGCCATCTCAACAATCCTGGGTACAATGTGCACAGATGAAATATGGCATTTAAAAGGAGGTCAAGAAACATTTTCCTCATGGTTTTGATATAAAATCAAGACAGCAACAAACACTGGAAGGATTAATCACGGAGCAAAGTTAGCATGCGCCTTTGTCTCAAAATCGTCAAAATCTTTTAAATGAAATAAGATTATATCCAAGGGCCTAAAAGCAGGTGTCTTCTAGGTTTGTCCAAGACCGTACTTCTAAAATCCTAGAATCTGCTTCATTGTTTCAGGTGAATGAAGTCATAGGCTACGCCAAGCATAGTGACTGCACACATATAAAAAGCTGCTTTTTGAAAGATCACTTTAACAACCACATTCTGTATTATTTCCCTAAGCTGAATCATGTTCTCAGCCCTCGCTCCAGGCAAAGAGGACACAGAAAACGAGCAGGAGATATAATCACAGATCACACACTTGCAACGTGGGTGTGAGAAACTGTTTCCAGGGAGAAAATGACAAACATACTGATGTGCCCAAAATATGCCTATGGGCAGGGATTCCATTGGGTGTCTGTAAGGCTGGCAAGAGCTTTAGAATTTGGTTCTCAAGGAAATGAGGTGGGTAAGGAATCCCCCCAAATGTCAACGTATCTTCTTTCCATCTCAGCAATCCTGGGTATGATGTGCACAGATAAAATATGGCAGTTAAAAGGAAGTCAAGGAATATTTTCTCATGAATTTTGATATAAAGTCAAGATGGCTTCTTAGATAGGACAATTAAAGTGGGGCATAGCAACACAGGCTGGCGGAGTCTCCCATGGCTCAACCACAAATGCCCCCATAAAGAACGGTACGTAGTCTCAGTGAGTCTGTTCAACTCCCAGGAACCTGGATTGTTTCCCCAGCATTCCCACACCTAGAAGAGCATCACACCCTGCTAAGCTCGAAGTGAGAGCTCAGTAAATGTTAGTGGAATAAGAAACAGCTTCAAAGAACAAAGTGAAAATCCAGTGCCACAGAGTGTCAGTTAAGCAAATTAAGGTAGGGGGCAGGGAACAAGATCTTACATGTCATGGAGGTTTTTTCCAAAGGCCACATATATTTGTTTGAAATTGTAAATATCATGGATGTATTTGCATAAACAGGCATGCGTATTTGCTTGTGTTTTTACAGACTGTGCCAACTATTTTCAGATAATTTCCAAGAACAAATGATCATATTTACTACTCACTTTGTCATTACTGCTTTTCTTCCTGTTTCGTCTTTTAATCGATCTCTTATCTAGCCTAGCCAGATAGATATGTGTATAACAACGGTCACAAGCAGTTCCTGTTCCTTCAACTCACTTGTCCCATCCCTACTGAGGTGCTTTGCCCTCCAACGCTGCTGCTCCTATACATGTCACAATTTCAGACCCAGCATGCTAGGAACTGCAGCCAGCGCCTGGTTAAGCCAATACTAAATGGGCCCAAACAGGTGAACAGACATTCTGTTTTTCTCCAAACCTCTGAAAAAAGATTCTGCAACTCATCTCACAGTAATTTGTTCCCTAATTTACTCTTAGGAAATTGCCGTTATTGTTTGATTAGGTTAAGTACAATTCCCTATAATTAGATCCTCAGTGAAGAAAAATCAACCCATCGCCACAATTTACTTTCTTTTCTATACCTCCAGCATCAGTACTGTACCATTATTTTGGCAGCTCTGGAGAAAGGCTCTGAAAAATATCATGGGTGGAGGGAAAGTCAGCTGTATGTCTTTCTGAAGAAAGCGCTACCTTCTGTTATATCATCATCATTCTAGAAGATTCCCAATTGTTAAAAGCCTGTTTCATTAAAGTGTATTACACACCAGTTATTTTTTAAATTAAATAATTAGCAGCATATATGTATTTTGCTACTGCATATAGGAAAACAGAAATAGGCTAGCATTTCTGTCAAGGCTAGCAATGAATCATTCATCCTAACCCCTAAATTATATAGTAAAGAATACATGAATAAGAGCTTTACATTCAATTCTGTTGTAGTCTGTCAAGCAATTATCTCTCTCTCAGTTAAAAGGCATTAAACAGATCTTGAAATGCTTTTGCAAAGTAAAATTAGCTAAATTAATTTTGAGGCTCTTTTCCTAAATGAATTGATTACAAATATGTTTGGAGAACAAAAATACTATATAGAAATACGCATAACAATGCAAGTGGTGACTTACAGTTCAATAATAGAATCTTAAAACTTGAGTAACGAAAAAGACCCTATCAGTCAATCTTAAAGTTTCTCTTAGATGTGCCAGCAGCTTAACTTTAGCCTGTTAGCATGTGATACTCAAAATTCAAGAAAATACATGTAAATAACTATCAGATTGGTGGAATAAACATGGTAAAGATTTTGAAAATCACTAAAAATTATAGCCACAGGTATTCCTACAGGAGGAACCTGTTTTCTGTTCTTTCACCTTGATACTAGCATTAAGCATTAATGTCCCAGATAGGTATCCCTCCTTCATCTGGGGTCCCACAGTGAAAATGACATGGAACAGAGCTGCACACGACCCAAGACAGACCTGGACAGGAAATAAACACTGGCTGTTATAAAATTCTGAGATTTGCAGGTTGTTTCCACAGTGCAATTTAGCCTAAGCTCACTGAAACACACCAGGAAAGGCTGGGGATCCAATGGTTTCACGAAGGAAACTGCCATGATGGTCAAAAACAATCTTAATCTAAAGCACAAAAAAGTTTAGAGATGTTTATTTGGGCATTTTAAAAGACTTTCTTGGTACTCAGCTCTCTTCCATTCAGCCACGTGATATTTGCGGAATAGCTATGATGTAGCAGGGACCAGGGCCATATTTGTGTTGGCTCTCACTAGTCAGCTGTAAATCTGAAGGCAGGAACACCATTTTCCCATGTTTATATTCCCATTACCCAGAATAATGCTTGTCATATGCTCTAGGTGCTCATAAATGTTTGTTGTTGGCTTACTGCTGAAATCCATTTCAAAATGCAATGGACATTTGTACAAAGTGCAGAGGTAATATTAAAGAAGGAGAACTGAAGTTTGCCTGGGAAAACAAAAAGAAAATATCTTTTCAGCAACATGAAAGAACAGGAGATTACAGTTTGGTGAACAAATGGGGAAATAACTTCTTGGTAGAAGATACAGCACAAATGCTTTGGTCTGGCATTTCAGATTATTTTGCCACCAACAGTATACTTTAAAAAATGTTGGCTGGGCGCGGTGGCTCAAGCCTGTAATCCCAGCACTTTGGGAGGCCCAGATGGGTGGATCACGAGGTCAGGAGATTGAGACCATCCTGGTCTACACGGTGAAACCTCGTCTCTACTAAAAAAAATACAAAAAACTAGCCGGGCGAGATGGCGGGCGCCTGTAGTCCCAGCTACTAGGGAGGCTGAGGCAGGAGAATGGCGTAAACCCGGGAGGTGGAGCTTGCAGTGAGCCGAGATCACGCCACTGCACTCCAGCCTGGGCGACAGAGAGAGACTCCGTCTGAAAAAATAAATAAATAAATAAATAAATAAATAAATAAAAAATAAAAATAAAAAATAAAAAATGTTATAATAGCAATCTTATTAATTAGATTTAATACAGTCCCTTATGTTATCCTAACCCAGAATGGACTAGAATCCTGGCTCATGTTAGCAGCACTAGAGCAGAATAGTTAAGAGAATGGACTCTGGAAGCTCAATAAAGAGGTTTGAATCCTGGCTCTGTCACTTGCCAGCTATGTGATTTGGTCATATTGCTTAACCTCTCTGTGCTCCAGGTCCCTCATGTATAAAATGAAGATTGTGTTAACAATGCCTTGTAGGGGTGTCATGCAGATTCAATGAATTAATATGCAAAAAGCATTTAAATAGTTTCTGGTACAGAGGCAGCATGGTAAACAGGTGTTGGCTATTATGAAAGGCCAGAGGGCGATCAGCCGTGAAATAGGTCTATGTCCTAGTCCTTTTCAGCATTTTTATCAATAACTTGGATGAGAAAAACCAAAGCCATTTTGACTTACACTTAAGATAGAATTATGATGGAAGATATAACAAATATGATGGGTACCATAATCAAGAGTCAAAATAATCATGAGACTGGAACGATCGGTCAAAAGCAACAAGATGTATTCACATAGGGATACATAAGACATTTTAAAATTCTTGCATATTTGAATGTAACACAAATCTCACCAGTTTAAGAATGGGGGAACCTGCTTTAATAAAGACCAGCGTGTATAAATCAAATGTTGGGGGAGCAAGTTTAATTAAGTGTAAGCTCTGTATGAATCAATGGTGTGCTGTAGTTGCCAAAAAAGCTCATGCCATGTCATTAACTAAGTTTTAGTCTCTGGATTTAATAAGGGTGGTAGAAATGTTCTGCCTTCCTTTGGACTGGCCAGCTCAGGGCACAGTAAGAAAAGCATCCCAAATGATGAGAACGAATTGGTTCCCAACAGTGATGGCAGTATGAACTTGGTGACACCAACAGTCTGAAGGTCAAGTACTCAGGTGCAGATCCTGACACTGCTCCTCCCCTGGCCATGGGATCTTAAAGCCTCTGTTGCTTCTTCTGTAAAACTTGGACAATATGGTCTACCTTCACACTGAGATGACAGAACTAAGGTGAATCTTTAAAAATTGTGGTAAAGTGTTCAATTTAGTGGCATTAATTAGACTCACAATTTAGTGGCATTAATTAGATTCACATCATTTATTTCCAAAACTTTTTTTTTTTAGATAGAGTCTTGCTCTGTCGTTCAGGCTGGAGTGCAGTGGTGTAATCTCAGCTCACTGCAACCTCTACCTCCCGGGTTCAAGCGATTCTCCTGCCTCAGCCTCCTGGGTAGCTGGATTTACAGGCACGCGCCACCACACCTGGCTAATTTCTGTATTTTTGGTAGAGATGGGGTTTCACCATGTTGGTGAGGCTGGTCTCGAACTCCTGACCCCTTGATCTGCCTGCCTCGGCCTCCCAAAGTGCTGGGATTACAGGTGTGAGCCACCGCACCTGGCCCAAAACTTTTAAATCTCACCAAACAGAAACTCTCTAGCCATTGAGCAGCAGCTCCCCACTTTCCTCTTCCCCCAGTCCCTGATAACCTTAATGTACTATCTGTCTCTAGGAATTTGCCTATTTTAGGTATTCCCCAGGATTAATTTCTTGACAACTAAAAACGTTTAAAAATGGAGTGGGCTTCTTCAGGAGGAGGTGATGTCCACTGTCACAAGAGTTGTTCAAGTAGAGAGCAGAAAACACTTTAAAAAATTATGTGGTGGGGATTCATTTTGGGTTAGAGCAAATGACTGAAAAGCATCTCCCAGATTTGACAGTCAATGAGTCTATGAACTCCACAATACATTCTACATGTGTTTCTGGTGACTTCTAGCCCCATTTTATCTAAGATGAAACTGAGGCAAGAGCTCTTTGATAAGTAGCCCAAGGTCAATCATTAAGTCATGAAGAGAGCTATGGATAGAAATGAAGTCTCCTGACGCACAGCCCTGCCCTGCATTCCACCATCTGATGATGCTACACTCTATGACCTACTTGTCCTACGGTTCTTGTATTTTTCCTCCCAAATTCCCTCAGGGCTTTGTTTGAAGGCTGCATAAAATATCTTAAATGAAAAGTGATTTAATAACACATGAAATTCTTAACTTTAATGCCACGATGATAAAAGCTGTTAGAAGATGAATTTGCAAGCATGAAAACACTTTGATTAACCATTAGAAAACAGACTCTCAAATGTAGATTTTAAGTAATGTACAGCCATTTGGATGTCAGACTGAGAAAAAACACTGGAATAACTTCCATATATATTTCACAGCATACTGGAGAAGCCACAGCAATCTCTGCTTTTTTAAAAAAGTACAGATTTTGGGACCAAAGAAAGCCTTCAATTCTGATGTAATCTCTCTTAATATGGAGACAGACACAAATGTATATGGAAAAGACTCGGTTTCGGTAAGATTCCAGATTTACTGTTTTGTTTTTTAAGATTCAGGATATATCATTGGATTTAATGTCTAAAGAAGAAGCCAATATGTTCCTATAAAAAATAGCCATAGAACCAGTCTATTCTCTAATGATAAGACTGCAAGAAATACTTCTCAGAGTAGAAAACAAAAATAAGCAATTTTTACCAAATATCAAACATAGTATTTAGTAATTCATTCCAACGTCAACAAAATTTTCCTCTGGAATTTGTTCTAAATCTTAGGTCCCATCTTTATATGCACATTTTCCCCATTTGTATACTAAGAGGTCTGCTAGTAAAAACAAAGTTTTTTCTTTGATTTGCTCTATAAAAAAAACCAAAAGAAAAACTTAGAAGCCAATGGTACAATTAAATTCAACATACAAATATATTAAAATAAATTTTTTGAGCTGCATCTCTTTTTAGAGTTCAATCTGCTTTTAGAATGCAAAGACATCAGGAAAATAAACTACAACTGACCAATTTATAATCACTCTATTGGTTATAAACATACTCAGATGCCTATTTCTAAGCATGTAAGTGTTGTCTGTCTCACATAACAAGAAATCCAGAGGTAGCATGGCCAGGGCAGGGGCAGCTATTCCACAAGCGTGCCAGGAAGCTGGCTCTTTTTGCTCCACTCTTACTAATGTGTAGATGTCCACTCTCCTGTTCATCACCTCAAACCTGCATGATGGCTTTTGCTGTCGTGGCATCAGAGAGCAGGAGGCAGTAGTACTTACATCAGGAAAGCAAAGGCTTTCCCAGAACATTCCAGTTAATGGTGCCTCCAAAACAGTTACCCAGGACAGAAAGCCAGACCTGGATCCAATTCCATCCAGTTCTTAACCTCAACCCCTATCAAGCATCATGTACTTCTCTAAATCTGCAGATTCCACTTCCTTCAAGTCATATTTCCATTCCTCCTTTTCTTCTTCCACTAATTCTACCTTTGTCCAAGTTCTTACCATCCCTTGTCTAGACTGGCACAACAGTCTCCAAATTGTTCACAGATCCTCCAGCTTTGGCGTCTATCAATCTGCCCTCCATGCTGCCACTAGACTAGCATTTCTAAAACATAAATGTGACTGTCACTCCTCTACTGCCCTTAGGATAAATTAAAACCCCTTAGCATGACATAAACACACAGTATTATCTATTTCAGCCTCTTCAGTTCATCCACCACTTATTTTTTCCTTTTTTAGACAGGGTCTCACTATGCTGTCCAGGCTAGCCTTAAACTCCTGGACTCAAATGATCCTCCCATCTCAGCCTCCCAAGTAGCTGGGACTACAGGCATATGCCACTGTTCCCAGCTTGAGATGGTGGCACTTTTTTTTTTTTGAGACGGAGTCTTGCTCTGTCGCCCAGGCTGGAGTGCAGTGGCGTGATCTCGGCTCACTGCAAGCTCCACCTCCCGGGTTCACGCCATTCTCCTGCCTCAGTCTCCCAAGTAGCTGGGACTACAGGCGCCCGCCACCACGCCCAGCTAATTTTTTTGTATTTTTAGTAGAGACAGGGTTTCACCGTGTTAGCCAGGATGGTCTTGATCTCCTGACCTCGTGATCCGCCTGCCTTGGCCTCCCAAAGTGCTGAGATTATAGGCGTAAGCCACTGCACCCGGCGATGGTGGCATTTTTATGTGTAATATTTAGGACACTAAATTACAAAGAGTAACGACCATGATACCAGAGTGATAAGCTATTCTGTGGCAGCAGGAAGATCTCTGTAGCCCCTGAAATGGGCTCGTTTGATGGACAGGAAATAGGCATTCACGAAAGTGAATTTTCCAAATAGTTAAAGCTTAAATTTTAAGTCAAATAAAAACTAACAAAATATTAAAATATTATTGGTAAAAATCTTCTTAAAAATGCATTACACATTTCCTTGCCTTTTAAGGAGAGTAGGTTGAACCAAATTTAACCTTTTTTGATGACTCAGTGTCATCATTATGAAACTCAATTACCGTTGAGGTAGCAGGGCTGTCTCCCTCTCCATTAAATGGCTCCAGACTGTTAACCATTTAGTTCTTTACTAATTTCCTCTCCCTTTCACCATTAGGATTTTATCTAGCATCTTAAGTTGTTGTAATTTTGTACAAGTCTTCAGAACCAGGGAATCATAAAACCATAGAATTTGAGAGTTTGAAGGAATTTTAGCGATCATTTAATCTATCAGTCTATCAAATTTTATAGATAAGAAAACTAAGCCCTAAATAAGTGAGCAGTCTTTTTCTAATCAGTTGCTTTTCATTTTCTATTTTAATGGCTTTAAAACTATGTTGTGAAGAAACTTCTATTCAATTTGAGCTCAGACCATTATGTTTATCTTTCTTTAAAATGCTAAGAGTAAATTGGATTTTAAAATATATGCTACAGGATAAACACACTTTGAATGAACTTAAATATTAGGATTTATCTGTTAGTATCAGGAGTACAACATATTTATTTCGTTTAACAACAGAATTGCTTCTTCCTTTTTTTGTGTTCTGTTGTTTTTGAATGAACTTAAACATTAGGATTTATCTGTTAGTATCAGGAGTACAACATATTTATTTCGTTTAACAACAGAATTGCTTCTTCCTTTTTTTGTGTTCTGTTGTTTTACTCATTGATAAAACCCTCATTATTTATTCATTCAACACCTCAGCCTCCAATCAGTAAATAACCAGACTCAACTTTGTTTCTAACTTAGTTGTTAGAAATCTACAGAGGCAGGGAAGAAAAGCATATGTGTTTACTAAGTATTAACTATTGTGCAAATGTGTTTCTTACAAAACCAAAACAGAAGCCCTTAAGATGGGTAATGCTACCCTCATTTTATAGTTGAGGAAACCAAGATGGAGAAGCTGCACAATTTATCTAACGTCATACAATTAATCAGTGGTAGAGGAGAAATATAAATCCTGATGCTTGATGTCACATGACTGCTGTCCTTAAGGAATTCATAATCTATAACAGCAGAAAAGTACATATTCAACTCTCTAACAGTATGATAAAAACAACCATGGCAGTGTGGGAGTGCAGAAGAGGAAGTAATGAATTATACCTGAAAAGATGAGAGAAGGTTACACAGTGACATTTGAGGTGAATCTTAATAGTAGTAATAAAAACAATAATAGCAAACACTTTTTTTTTTTAAAGCACATGCCATCTCCTTGATATTATATCCCACTTCTGCAAAGGAAACTGAGGCACAGATAGATTAAAGTAACATATCTAGAACCACGCCACTAGAAAGCATCTGGTTCTAGAGTTCATTCTAGGACTACTGTGCTGTGCTAATTCCCAGAAGTAAAAAAGGTGAAGGGGAGAGAGACAGGAGCAAAGGCATCAAGGTGCATGGGAAACAGAGTGACTCGAGGTGACTGATGCAGCTGGAATAAAAGTTAAAATCTGTAAAGCAGACCATATTACCACTCTGCTTAAAACCAACGATTGGCTGCTCACTACATTTTAAGAGAAACCTAAGCCCTGTCTAGTTCTTGCTCCACTCTCCCACGCATTCACAGCTCTCCTGACACACTGGCCTTCCAGTACCTAAAACAACCAAGTTCTTTCTTGCTGCAGAACATTGGCACATGGTAGAATCTCATTCTGAAATATTCTCCCCCTAGCTTTTTACCTAGCTAATTCTTGAACATCCTCTGGTCTTGACCTAATTTTGATTTACTCAGAAAGGTCTTTGAAATTCCCCACCATGCCGTAATATCTCATAGCAGCATCCTCAGCTTCCCCTTCATAGCACTACCCTACTTTCTAATTATACTACTGTTGTGATTACAGACAATAGGCTCCATGAAGGCAAGGACCATGTCTGCTATTTTGTTGTTGTTTTCTTGTTGTTTTGCCTATGGTTTTCCTTGACTGGCATATAATTCAATGGCAGAAATTGAAGTTGGAAGAGCATGGCCTTTATCCTATAGGTAAGAAGGAGGCAGAAAAGTTTCATCAAGGACTACGACAAGATCAAAAGGAGGCTTAAACAAAGCAAAACAAAACCTAGCGTGGTGTGGATGATAGACAAGAGAAAGACTGACAGACTAGTTGAGGATGCCTTCAACAAGCCAGGTGAGAGCCTGAATCCAGGCAGTGGTGGAGGAAGTGAATTCAAGAGACTGCACAGGTGGTGTGGCTGGATTTGTTCATTTGACGTGTGCATGTGTAAGCCTGCTCTGTGTACTCTGTGACCTACTATCCAGAGGCATAAAACAAAGCACTAAAAAGTAAACCTGTATAGAAAAACTCTATGCTCTCCAACAAGAGGAAAAGATAGAAAAATAAAGACTGATCACTCCTTTTGGCCTTTAGATCCAAAGGGAATTGAGGAATGAATAGTTATTTTCAAAGGGACAAGCCCTCTTCAAGGATAAGCCAGTTAAGGCGAAGATGAAGAAAGAAAATTGTATGAAAAGATGAGAATACAGAGAAGTTTTCTGGCAATGAAAAGGGGGTTTCAAAGCATACTCATTAAGGGGGTATAAGTTAGGTTTTGCTGAGAAGGGATAAGCCAGGGAAAGATTTAGACAAAAAAAAAAAAAAATGAAAAAATGATATAGGGAGAATTGTGTACTTACCTGAATAAAAAAGTGTAAAAACAAAATCTACACATTTTGGAAGAAGACTAAGCCTCGAGGTTAAGGGAGGCAAAGAGTGGAAAGATCACACGGGAAGACCACAAATGGACTCAACTCTTGGCATGAATTCGCCCAGTGGCACCTCTGCAGAATCCCTCCTACGTGTAGAGAAGGGATGGCCGCATGGAGACTTGACTGCCCATGGCAGGCACAGCTGCTTCAGGGCTGCTTCGGCCACTGCAGACTCAACACTGGAATATAGCTTGCCTCAACAAGGCTTAACCAGTGAAAAGCTAGGACTCTTATCATCTTTATCTTAGATTTTTAAAATAACACCCTTTTCTTGAAAGTGAAAACTTCACTATTCTCCCTAATTTCCTGCATTTGAGCGAAATCTAAAGGTTTCTTTAAATATAAAGTTCATCTTATCAAGCGCATCTGGGAGTCCATACAGTAAGTCTATTTTAATTTCATATTTAGCAGTAGTAAAAAGTGTACTAAGAGTAGATGGCACCAGGGAGCTGCCATTTTTCACACCTCCAAACAGCACTCCTGTTTCCTCTCACATATGTCATGTTAAAAGAGCCAAACTCTGAATGCCTGCCTTCCCAGAGTCGCTTAAAAATCCTGTCTTGAGTGCTGCTGGGCTGTGATAGACCACCCCCGCTTCCATCTACACCCCCACAGTTTGGGAATGGGACAGTGAGATGATGGATAGGGAATGTGTATCCGTTCTGAAGGAGGTATAATGAGCTTAAATTTACTGTACTAAAGTTAACACAACTGCTATAGGTGACATAATAAGAAATTTGTATTTGGTCTCTGCCCTGGTTCCTGGCACAGAACTTCTAAAACCCTTGTAATTTCCTGAGTAGTCGGGGTGAGAGGAGAATCTTCGCTTTTTCATAGTAAGCCCCTTTCAACCACGCCCAAGTTTATACTAATGAGGTGACTCTTGGAGGATGGGGACCGGTTGCCAGAAGAACCAACCATGTGAATAGAGAATTAGAATTCAGCACCACCTCTCTTTAGCCACCTCTCCAGGCAAGGGAGAGGTGGCTAGAGATCAACTCAACCACCAAGGGCCAATGATATAATCAATCATGCCTATATAATAGCCATAAAAACCCTAACAACTCCAGAGCTCCTGGGATGGTGCATACATCAAGGTTCTGGGAAGGTGGTGTGCCTGGAGAGGGCACCTTGCTCAATGCATCTCTTCCATGTGGCAGTTCCTGAGTTGTGTCCTTTATAATCAACTGTAAGTAAGTAAAGTGTTCTGTGAGCCATTCTAGCAAATTATCAAATGCAAGGAGGGAGGATGTGGGAACCCCTGACTTAAAGAAGGTCGGTCAGAAGTACAGGTAGATACCTGGGACATGCGCTTGACATCTGAAGTGGGGGTCATCTCGTGGGACTGGGCCCTTTAATTCGTGGGATCTGATGCCAACTCCAGAACTGAACTGAATTGTAAGACACCAGCTAGTGTCACCAGAGAACTGAACTGCTTGGTGTGGAAATACCCCACACGTTTGGTGTCAGAATTGTTATGAAAGTACAAAAAAATACTTTTATACTTATAGTATATAATTTGGGTTAGCTCTTTTTAGGTACACCTCATGCTTCTGGAGGAATAGTCCTTCTTGGCTGGGTACTGAGAATATTCCAAATTCACGCCCTGACAGGAGGAGGCAACCCTGTCGGGGGAGGCAGCCCTCACAACACGCAGTTCCCAAGTGGGGAGCAAGAGGACGTTCATCAACACGGTCACCAGCTAGTCAGGACAGCACGTGGAAGGGGCGCCCTGTTCACCTCCAACTGCAAGCTGAAGCTCAGGAACGTTGTAAAACCAGTTCCCAGTCCAGGGCAGGAAGCTTCAAGGAAGCACCTGATTCACACAGCGGTGGGTTCAGGCTCAAACCGTCCCACCTCACAGAAAAAGAAACCATTTTATTTCATCCCGTCTCGTTTCCTTCAGCGCACTTTCCGCTTTTACTTTATGATATACATTCCATTTTTCTCTCTCCCTCCAACAGTTTTCGTCTGCAGGAGGCTTATTTCTCTGTATCCACTCCTCAGTTACTCACCTCCTCCCCAAGCTTTTTTCCAGTGATAGGAAACTTTAATTTTATTTTATTGTGGTAAGAATACTTAACATGAGATATATCCTCTTCAATTTTTAAGTGTACAATACATTACTGTTGGCGATAGTACAATGTTGTACAAATCTGTAGAGCCTATTCATCCTACTTGACTGAAACTTTATGGTCATTGATTAATAACTCCCATTACCCCCTCCTCCCAGCCCCTGATAACTACCACCATTCCACTTTTTAAAACTATGAATTTGACTATTTTAGATACTTCATATAAGTGGAATCATAGAGTATTTGCCTTTCCGGGTCTGGCTTCTTTCACTTGGTATAATGTCCTCCAGGTTCATCCATGTTGTCACATGTTGCAGAGTTTCCTTCTTTTCAAAGGCTGAACACTTCCATTGTATGGATATACCATATTTTCTTTCTACTTCTTTTTGAAATGGGATCTCACTATGTTGCCCAGGCTGGACCTGGACTCCTGGCCCCAAGGAATCCTCCTGCCTCAGCCTCCCCTAGCTGAGACCACAGGTATCACCATTGCGCCCGGCTTCACATATTCTTTATCCATTCATCTGCTGATGGACATCTAGGTTGTTTTCACATCTTGGCTATTGTGAATATTGCCGTGGTAAAAGGAGGAGTGCTCTTCAGGATCTTGAAGAGTCAAGATCCTGATTTCAAGTCTTTTGGAAAAATACCCAGGAGTGAGATTGCTGGATCATATGGCAGTTCTACTTTTAATTTTTTGAGGAACATCCATACTGTCTTCCATAGCAGCTGCACCATTTTGCATTCCCACCAACAGTATGCAACGGTTTCAATTTCTCTGTATCCTCGCCAATACCTGTCTCTTGTTTTTTGTTAATAGTCATTCTGAGAGGTGTGAGGTGACATTTCACTGTGGCTTTGATTTGCATTTCTCTGATGATTAGTGAGGTTCAGCAATGTTTCATATACCCGTCAGCCTTTTAGATGTCTATTTTTGAGAAATATCTATTTAAGCCCTTAGCCCTTTTTCAAATCAGGTTATTAGTTTCTTTTACTATTGAGTTGTAGGAGTTCCTTACATATTTGGGGGATTAACTCTAGCAGATATATAGTTTGCAAATATCTTCTCCCATTCTGTAGGCTGCCTTTTCACTCTGTTCAGTGTTTTCTTTGCTATTTAGTATGATGCAGTCCATGGCAAGCTACTTGAATGAGTAGTCTGTACTTATCAAAGGCTGTATCTCAATTACACTCTTCTTGACTACCTTCTCCTCAAAATACTCTCCTTTTAAGACGTTCTTTTTTTATTTTCCTCTCACCCTCTGGCTACTCTTCCTTCATCTCCTTCTGCCTATAACTTAAATGTAGATGATCCTAAGATTCTGTCAACATTTCCCTCCTCACTCTAAGTGTTCCCAATATGCACTCTGTCTTCGCTGTAACTACAGCTTGTGCGCCATGATTCCCACATCTGAATAGCACTGCTTCTGACCTCTTGCTCCTGAACTAAAAGTCTGTGTTTCTAACTTTCAAAGCATCTTTTGGATATTTTAAGAATCTCTCAAAATCAGCATGCTCAGAGCTAGACTGTCCTTTTCCACTCAGTGAAGTCTGACATCACTTTTTCCTCATCACTTACATTAAGTTCTGTTGATCCTAACTCTAAAAAGTCTTACTGCTATAATCCTTGTTAGCTACTTTCACTACCACCGTTCTCATTTATGCTCTCAAAGTCTCTTATGAGGACCAGCAGATAGTTGATGGGAGCTTTGGGAATTAGACTAACTGGATTCCAGTTTTTGCACTTAACAGTTGTATGCATTGGACAAGTTATTTAACTTTTTAAATATGCAGTTTACTCATCTGTTAAATGGGGCTAGTATTTAGAAATTTAGTAATCTAAATAAAATGTCATTCACAATGGCAGGCACACAGTAACCATTCAAAAATGCTTTTCACTCAGTACTCTCCTTTCTTTCTGCCTTTAACCCATCTTTCCCAGCCAGTATACATTCAACAGTCACACCAGTTACTTTCTAACTCAAAAGGTCTACTCATGTCAGTCTCCAATTAAAAAAAAAAACTTTTCACAAATTTTTATTGACTATACAACAAAGACCATCTCTTTAGTTTGACACTAATGACCCTCTAGAAATCTAACCCCAAGCTACCTTTCCAGCTTACAAACTCATTACTCCATATTATATAACTTATTTACCTAAGGTTGTCAAGCTTTGATTTCTTTATTGTAGCCACCTCCATGTTCAGTCTTTCCCCTTCTATTTCTAGCTGATGTAATTATATTTATATTTGCATATGCACCTGCTTTCACCAATAAATCCTAATTCCTTGGAAGCAAAGAACCCTCCTTTTAATTTGACACATTGCATTCACTTATTCATTCACTCACCAAATATTTATTACCTGAAAACCAGGCACTGTGCTAGATATTAGAGATACGTAAACAAAGAAGACTGGCCCACACCCTTAACAAGTGTGCAGTCTGGTGAGGAAAATGGGCATACAAACAATTCCAGTAATGGGCGATAAGTGAAAGGGTGGAGCAGTGGCTCTAGTTTCTGGTTACAGATTAGAATTCCTAGCATCGATTTTAGAAAATGCTAATGGCCGGTTTCAACCACCAAAGATTCTAATTAATTGGTCTATGGTAATTTTTTTTTTTAAAGTTCCTCTAGCTGGGCACAGAGGCTCTCGCCTGTAATCCCAGTACTTTGGGAGGCCAAGACCCACGGATCACCTGAAGTCAGGAGTTCAAGACCAGCCTGGCCAACATGGTGAAACCCTATTTCTACTAAATAATACAAAAATTAGCCGGGCATGGTGGCATGCACCTGTGATCCCAGCTACTTGGGAGGCTGAGGCAGGAGAATCACCTGAACCTGAGAGGCGGAGGTTGCAGTGAGCCAAGATCATGCCACTGCGCTCCAGCCTGAGTGACAGAGCAAGACTCCAACTCAAACAAAACAAAAATAAAATAAAATAACAAGCTCCTCTGTCCTAGTTATATGAAGCAATCATTGCAAGCCCCTGGTATAGAGTTGTACATAGAAGCCTATGGAATATTATGACTCAGAAACATTTCCTGGAAAAAAAAAAAACAAGACTATGGAGTATGGGAGACACAGCTTTTTGTTGGCATTTTTGGTTGTTCCACAACACCTTGTTCCCTTTCTTCTTCCTTCCCAAATCTACTCAGGAGTATACCCCTTTTCCACGTGACTTAAGAGACATAACACTAGCCCCAAGTCAGGGGTTGATTCTGATTGTTCTTTCTTGTGACTGGTTTGGGTGTAGACAAAGGAACTCACTGTGAACAAGGATACATGAGGGGAGGTTGCCTGTGGGAAGATGGGAAAAGGTTTCCAAATCCCAAGAAAAATGCATCAAGAAAGACAGGCTCTTTCTCTCTTTAGACACTGATGCATCTGGCTGTGACATCTGGAACCGAAGCAACTGTATTGTAACTGTGAAAAGAGCCATCTTGAGGCCAAACTGAGATTTGAAAAGGAGCCAGGTTTTGGTGACACTACTAAGTCATTGCATCAAACAACCCTGACATCTGTCCACCTCTGCATTTCTCTTTCATTTTCATTTTTCTTTCTTATCTTATCTTATCTTATTTTATTGTTTTGAGGCAGGGTCTCATTTTGTAAACCAGGCTAAAGTACAGTGGCGCGATCGTGGCTCATTGCAGTCTCAACCTCTCAAGGCGTAGTAGGGCCCAAGCAATCCTCCTGTTAGCTTCCCGAGTAGCTAGGACTACAGGGGCACATCATCATGCCCGGCTAATTAAAAACATTTTCTTTTGTAGAGACAGGGCCTCCCTATGCTGCCCAGGCTGGCCTTGAACTCCTGGGCTCAAGTGATCCTCCCACCTCGGCCTTCCACAGTGTTGGGATTACAGGCGTGAACCACCATGCCTGGCCTTGCATTTCTTGATGTATAAAATAATACATTTCCTGATTTCTTATGATGCTTTGAGTCAAAATTCTGATTACCTGCAACAAATCACATCTCAACTGATATAGAACTAAATCGAATTTGGGGATCAAGGAAGGCACCCTAGAGAAGGTGATATCTGAGGAGTTTCCAGTATGGCCACCAAGAAGCAGGAAAAGCAAATAAAAAGGCATGCATATAAAAGTATAAAATATGCTGGGAAGTGCACATAGTTCAGAATGGCTATTGCAAAGAGTATGAGCAGGGAAATGAGGACGGAGAAGTGACAGTCTGGGACAAGATCTTGAGAAGCCTTGTATCCTGTGGTAGATTAAATGTGGTGACAAATGTTTTGCAGCTCCTCCTATCCAGAGGCAAAGCCTACTCCAGTACCTCATGAATGTGGCTGGCTTCATGACTTACTTTGACCAACAGAATGTGTCAGAAGTGATATTATTCAAATTCCAGAGCCGAGACCTGCCTCTTTTGAAATGCTGTCTGAAGCTATCATGTTGTAAGGAAGGCAGTCTAGCTTACTGAAGAATGAGAGGCCAGGTGGTGGGGATACTGAGGCGCCCCAGCTGACAGCCAGCACTGACTGCTGGGCATGTGAGGGAGGAGGCCATCTTGGACCATGCAGGTATTTCAGTCATCATCCGATTGCAAATGAGCACGGTCAACCCATAGAATCATAAAAAATAATGTGTCATTGCTGTAGTAAGCCACTACGTTTAGGGTGGTTTGTTATGCAGCAATAGGTATCTGACATAGGCCATGCCAAGATGTTTGAGCTTTACTCTGGAAACTATGCAGAGTAACCTAATTAGACTCATGTGTTAGAAAGATTACCTTGGCAGTACTATGGAGAGTGGCTTGGAGTGGGTCCACAGTGGAGGCGGAAGACTTATTAGAAGACTATTGCGTTAATGGAGCTGAGAAATCTGGATGCAAACTAAGACAGTGATAGTGGGGAGGCAGAGAAGAGTCATGATAGAGGTAAAAATCAACATGATGTGTTGGACACAGTGGCTCACACCCGTAACCTCAGCATTTTGGGAGGCTGAGGCAGGCAGATCACTTGAGGTCAGGAGTTAGATACCAGCCTGGTCAACATGGTGAAACCCCGTCTCTACTAAAAATACAGGAATTAGCTAGGTGTGGTGGTGTGTGCCTGTAGTCCAGCTACTCAGGAGTCTGAGGCACAAGAATCACTTGGACCTGGGAGGCGTAGGCTGTAGTGAGTCAAGATCTCGCCACTGTACTCCAGCCTGGGCGACAGAGTGAGACTCTGTCTAAAAACAAACAAACAAAAAAACATGATGGTGACATAGGTTACAAAGTACAAAGGAGGAAAAATGAACTAAGAATTACTCAAAGGTTTCTGGATTTGGTAAATGAGTGAATGGTCATGCCATTTTCTAAGACAGAGATTATGGGAGCAAGTGAAGGTTTGCAGTAACCCTGGAATATCCAAGTGGAGATGGACAGCAAGGAATTGTGAATACTCAATAAATATTTGATGAACAAATTACTGATTAATCTGAGTGGGTACCAAAGTGCCCTAGTCCAAGGAACCATCTTCACATGGTTTACATGGTATAAACTAAGTACTAAGTCAAGTAAGGTTTTGTGAACATGTGAACTCATGTTATTAACACTTCATCAGAATAGAAAGGAAAAGGAAAGATTCGATGCAGTCTAAAAGTGCTGGCAAATCTGCACATTATTTAGGTCACGTGCATCAATCTGTAATTCTTAGGGAATGCAAAGTAATGTTCCTACCTGAAGTCACTATCATTTTGTAGTGTATCCAGAAGGTAAGGTGTACAACACAAGTCTTTTTCTCTGTCCTGTAGATTCTTTATATAGGTTTTCCTAACTACATGCTAGGAAGAGTTGAGGCTATCTCTATGCTGTCAAGTGGGCATAATCGATGATATATGAGTGTAATAAGTTGCAGAGTCTACAAACAATTTTAATATGCACATGCAAATATTGACTTACCTTTGATGTTGATTAAAATAGCAAGTAAATGGCTGGGAACCAATCTCATCTTTCCAGTACTGTTGCCAATTCATGACACTTTCCAAATTCTTCTGATTTTCTCTCTTACAGGGAGGGATATAGGAGCACTAACAAAATAGAATACAGAAAGTAAACCTATTATTTTATGGAATATTGAGATATAGTCATTGTTTATAGAAAGATGGCATTATAAAGACAGTAAATCTAATTTAGACCTGCCTAATTTTTAAATATGACCAAATTGAAATTACTGAACTATATTTCAAATTTCCAATTTGGCACAAGGACAGAAAGTATTCCAAACACAAAAACACAGCAAAAAATAAACTTCAGTCATTATGGTATAAGAGTATTTTATAAACAATTAGTTACCATGTAATAGCAAATTAAAAGCATAATATACTCTCTATTTTGGGGACCTGTCCGTCAACAGAGGGAGGCATAAAATAGATTTTTATCCCCAATTCCTATCTATGAACTTTGGCATTTCTCTCTTCTACCTATAACCAATAAATTCAAGCACACAGCTCTTCTCAGGATACTGCTCCTAACTGCTGAAACCCAAGTCTTCTTTTCTTACACTCTCTTGGACAACAAAATCAGTGGAAAATTTCCTTTCAAATACATCAATGTATTTTGCTAACTGATGTCTTTTCCTAGCCATGCCTCTGACAAAGTAGTTCTCTTAAAGGGGCTCTATTATTCTAAGCAATATAGATTAAGCAGAATCAGACAACTGCTCTTAAGTCCAGATGTTAAAATCAACTCTCGGCATTCTAATCCATTTTCTGCAATTCAGCTTTTTACAATGATGATGAAGATGATGCCAGTTTCTATTTATTGAGTGTTTGCAATACAGCAGACTTACGTACTTTTTACCACCCTATAACAATTTCCATTTTATAGATGAAGACCTTGAGATTTTCGTCAACTCTACAACCACAATCAGATTCTGGTGGTCTTATCACATTCTACTCTTAGGTGTTTTACCAAGGTATCTGATATTAAGGAGGAGGGAAAAACCAAACCAAACACAACATAGAGCTTTATAGTATAATTTCAGTCACATTGTTTAATTTACAGCACACAATTATTCAACATCTCATTATTTTCTGGTAAAACTGAAATGTTTTAGCATGATGCACAAAGCTCTTCGTGATCTGGTCCCTGCCTGTCCTCACCCTTGTTTAATTCTGGGATATAGCCATATGGATGTACTTGCTCTCCAAATCTGCCACGTGCTGTCAACCTACTTGCTTGGCACAGGCTGTTCTCTCTCCTTTTAATGCCCTTTGTTCCTAATTCTCCTTTTTTTAAGATTCAAGTTTGGTGTTACCTACTTGAGGGAACCTTCTTTTTCTTCTACCACAGTTAAGTGCCCCTCATTTGTGCTGCCATGGGACTCACGCCACGTGGTATCACAGCTGGAAACACACAGTATCATACTTGTCTGATTTATGTCAGCCTTCCCAATTTGCTGGCGAGGTGAGAACAAGAACTGTTTTCTGTCTTTTCTATCTTTTCACACTCATGACTATGTCTGCTAACAGTGAAATGGCAAAAATGTTGGTTGAATTAGTTAATGATAACATGGGTACATTTTTATTGAAGATGATGACATTATTTTCACAGTGTTTAAACATTTTTAAAATATATAAACACATTATAAATTTTAGTAAATTTGGTTATTGTCTATTATATAGAATACATTCACAACATGTTATGCAAATGTTACTTTAACGATTGAATCACTGAATGTTTATCCTCTGCACATATAGTTCTACTTCTATTAATAACAGTAATACAAAGCTAAAAATGTCTGTGAAATTATGGATTCTGAGTTCTTCCAAAGCAGCAGCTGGATTTGGAAGCCATGGAGACCATTAGATAGGGCTCCAGTCTTACTGTCTATTAGGTGTTAGGCCTTGGGTAAATTACTTCCCTTTTCTGGACTTCATTTTTTCAAATATGCAAAATCTCCAAAATAATTTCTAGCTCTACATTTCTATGATTCTATTCTTGGAGGTACACCAAGAAAGAACCCAGCAGAAGGCAGGACTACAAACACTGTCACAGTATTTTTCCCAGAAGAGATCCTGCCCACTGGGGAGATGGCTGGGAACCCTGACTAAGCCAACATTCCAGCCAGCAACGAGGAGGAGTGTGGTAGGTCCTTCCTTAGGGGCCAGTACTTTGCATTAGAAAAACGTTCACAAGAGGACCATGATTTTCCTATTGCTTACTTTCTCTAAGGTGTTGGATATTTTGTTTCCTTCTATTAAAATACATTTTTTTTCTACATTATAGTCAATTAGTATATAAAGTGTGAGTAGGTGCCAATTTATTGTGCTCTTCTAGGAAGGAGAAATTTCTAATTTGGAGGTAGAAGCTGTGAAGTGTGAAAGCCTAAAAATTCATTAGAGCCCTTTTTGCAGTGGGTATACTTGACACAAGAGATATACTAAGTGCATTAGGAAAGAACAATTAACCACATGTAATCAAAACAGATTTTAAATATTTGTAAGTTAACTCAGTTTGCATCCTTTGCTATTTAGTTTTTTGGGGAGAAATGGGTTTAAAAGAAATGTTTCTCTCAAATGATAACCTAAGATTTGACCAGATAAATTACATTGACATGCTTCTGAAAAGGTCAAACAAAAGCTTTCACTGAGTGTGTAAAGTTTTGTATTAGGTATGATGAAGTTTCATGTGAGATTTAAAAAAAAAAATTCTCGCTTTTTTGGAAAGTCTGAGGTTGTGTGGATGGATTTTGGATGGAAAGTGCTTTTTTACATTGGAGAAAATAACCTGAGATCAAAATTTGAGTATTCTTTTTATACACTGCCCTTTTTCCAAAAAGTTACATAGATTAAGTGATCTGTACTTCTAACACTCTAGCAACTTTTTAAAACTAACATTGCCTGGAAAGAAATTTTGTTTAAGAGTTGGGGTCTTGCTCTGTGACCCAGGCTGGAGTGCAGTGGCGAGATCACAGCTAACTGCAGCCTTGAACTCTCGGGGCTCAAGCGATCCTTCTGCCTAGCCTCTTGAGTAGCTAGGACTACAGCTACTCCACCACACCCAGGTAATTTTTTATAGAGAAGGTGTCTGTCTCCTTTTGTTGTCCAAGTTGGTCTCAAACTCCTGGGCTCAATTGTCCCACCCCGGCCTCTAAGAGTATTGGGATTACAGGTGTGAGCCATCACACCTGGTCTGAAAAACTAAACTTTTTAAGGCAAACACCAAATTCTTAAAAATCATTATGGCTCCATTTCCTTAAATCTTTATTCTCAAGATACAGTGAAGCCTAACTCAGATCCTCCCTAGATTCCTTGTCAATTCACTTAGTGGATCATCGTAGATTGTCAGAATTTTTACATAGATTAGAAATTAAAGTCCAAAGCACGGTTCTGGAAAAAGAACTTGAGAACTCAATCATACAAATGCCTTTTAATTCTAGATTGTTCAAGCCTGGTGGTTTTCCAGGCTTCATAATAGTTTCACCATGAATGTCTCTCATCTGGGGAGGCACAAATAACAACCTACATGGTAACATCATCATCACAGCTAACATTTATTGACTATATGTCAAGTGTTGCATTAATTCAAATGAGCAAATATTATAATTACTTCCATTTTTGGATGAGGAAACTGAGGGACAGAAGGACTTAAGAAAACTTTCTTGGCCAGGTACCATGGCTCACACCTGTAATCCCAGGTGTGGGATTCCCAACTTTGGGAGGCTGAGGCAGGCAGATCACTTGAGGTCAGGAGTTTGAGACCAGCCTGGAGAGCAGGGTGAAACCCCATCTCTACTGAAAATACAAAAATTAGCAGGGCGTGGTGGCACATACCTATAATCCCAGCTACTCAGGAGGCTGAGGCACGAGAATCGCTTAAACCCGGGAGGCAGAGGCTGCAGTGAGCTGAGATTACGCCACTTGCACTCCAACTTAGGTGACAGAGCAAGACTGTCTAAAAGAAGAAGAAAACTTTCTCAAGGTCCCACTGGCAAATGGAAAAGCTGGGATTCAGATTGCAGAGTGGTCCTAACTGCTGTTTTCCATATCTCTGTCTTTAGGGATTCCATGTCTTCTCTCTTTGGAGCTCCTGATTTAGGACAAGGAGATCCCTTGCCCTCTGCATCCCTCTCCTGGAGCACCAGTGTAGTATTTTTATTGGAATGGAAATGATGTAGTCCTCCCGAGAGCTGATGAGTCGAGGCAAGTCTGTTGCAGTCCTTTGTTTTCCTGGTACATCCTCAGAGAAATGCACTGTTAAGTCTTCGCTTGTTCCCTCCTGTTTCAATTTGGCTTCAGGGATGGTTTCTGGTGCCATGGATGTAATTTCACTTAGGTGAATTTACAGACATAATACCTTTGGTCATGGAGGACAACAGCATTTCCTTAGAGAAATTTCTTCATATAGTTCTGACCTATTTTGTTTTTCATTTGCAAAGGCAGCATTTCCAGGCTTCTACTATCATTATTGCACAAATAACCTTCACTAGAGCCCGTGTTGTTTGCTGCCTGAACTTGGATGAAGTAACTTCTTTAAATAAAATTTTAGAAAAAGATTTTTTGACTTTTGCATTCATGAACAAAGTTCATGGAACTGAGTGGGCTATCCTGACAAGAATAACATACAGTCTTCCAATGAGTTTATTAAGAAACGACACTATTATCATATGACATGGATTATTATTACTTAGTTTTCTATTATCTTATGTTAGGGTTTATCAAGATTTATAATAGCATTTTTATTCTGCCGACCACAATGGGATTTATATTTTAATAGAATCGTTCTTGAGTAGATTCTTTGTGATAAGTGTCTTGAGAGGACTGCATTTCAGTCATTTGGGCAGAGTAGGCAGAATTAACTTTCTTCTGTTACTGAATCATTTAAAGATTATTGCATAAATCCTGTGGTCTACTTAGTTAAACATCAGGGACTGGGTTCTATGTTAGGAATTATCTAAGAAACAGAAATGAGGAAATTTGTTTCTCCAGTTTTTCTCTTGACTTCATTTGGTCAGGGAGGGTAGTAGTGAAAGACATAATACCAGAATGCATGTAGCTGATTAAATAACTTCCAAATAAATTTGGTTAGAAAATGAATTCTTAAAACATTATCTACTGGAAAACAGATTTAATTATATTTTATACCATAATCCCTCATTTTCTGAACTCCTGTAAGAAATATCCGTCAAAAAAAAAAAAAAAAAAGAAATATCTGTCAGCTATCATTGTAGTTTTAGTGATACTTTTGACAATATGAGCATATAATCAGAAAAACACTGTGAAATAAAAAGTATAACTGAGCCATTTATAAACTCCATAACAGTCAGGTGCAGTGGCTCAAGCCTGTAATCCCAACATGTTGGGAGGATGAGGCAGGAGGATCACTTGAGCTCAGGAGTTCAAGACCACACTGGGCAATGAAGTGAGATCCCATCTCTACAAAATATTAAATAATTAGCCAGGCATGGTAGTGCACACCTGTAGTTACAGCTACTCAGAAAGCTGAAGTGAGAGGACTGCTTGAGACCAGGAAGTCAAGGCTGCAGTGAGCCGTGATCGCTGTACTCCAGCCTGGGAAAGACAGTGAGATCTTATCTCAAAAACAAACAAACAAACAAACAAACAAACAAACAAACAAACTCCATGTTTCAAATGTTGTGAGTGCATATGTGCATGGGCACACACACACACACACACACTGAGTTCTTATCAATGTAGGTTAACTGAACAAACATATATGAAATTATACGTCAGCTAAAAGACTAAATTCTAGGGCAGGCAGTCCAGAATGTATATCCATATCTGAAAGCTAAATGAAAGTAATCTTATGGAAGAATTCAGAGTTAAATAAATGGCTTAGAAAATGTGAAAAGCAAGGTTAACTAAGAACAGGAGAAGCTAAAATGAGCTCTTAGGCAAGAGTGGGCTGGGCAGAAAGAGTGGTGCCCAGCCTAGAGCAGAGATGGTCAAAGTCTGTTCCACAGATCAGTTGAACTGTTTGTCAAAAAGATCCATCTTCCTGAAAGTGTGATTCATTAAGAATAGGAATCTGCATTTTTAACAGCTCTCCTGCCCTTGGAATGACAGATTTTTAGAATTGATAATTTATGCAGTAGATAAACTATTCTTGATTGCTGAGTATTGCATAGGAAACAAAGATTAGATATTACTCACTCCCTTCTCCCTCTCTCTCCGTCTCCACCTCCCCCGAAGCAAGCAGTGTAGTAATAGTAGCATATTTACAAAGTGCTTTGTGACTACAAAAGAAGACAAGAATATCTTGGCCTCCAGAGTATAAGAGAAGGCTTCATAGAAGAGATGACTTTTGATTTGTGTCTTTAAGGCTGAACAGGAATTTGTTTGTTAGAGAATGGGTTGGGAAGGTGACATCCCCAGAAGAAATGGAATGTACAGACGCCGTGTACAGAAGTTCCAGAAAGACTGAGTCATCTAATGTGCTTGGAGGACAAGGGGCATAGGAGATGGTGTTGGAAAATGCCCAAATTATCTGACCTACTATTCACTGAAGAATTACTCCTCTCTCCCTAAATGTTTATTTGAAAGGTTGTTCACTACCTTCCAGAGAATACACCTACCCTCCAATGCATATTTTAGTCAGAATTTATTATATATGTTGATATGACATCTGGATTTTTGGAACTGAATAATATTCACTTAACTTCTGCATTCAGGCAGACTGCTAAGGTTGGTTATATTATTAAGACTGAAAAGTTCGGCATGGCATTCCATCTTCACAACAGTTCATTTAGTTTGAGAGTTAGAAAATAAAAACATGGCTGGGCGTGGTGGCTCACACCTGTAATCCCAGCACTTTGGGAGGCCGAGGCACGTGGATCACAAGGTCAGGAGTTCAAGACCAGGCTGGCCAAGACGGTGAAACTCCTTCTCTACTAAAACTACAAAAATTAGCCAGGCATGGTGTCGGGAGCCTGTAATCCCAGCTATTCAGGAGGCTAAGGCAGGAGAATAGCTTGAACCCGGGAGGCAGAGGTTGTAGTGAGCCGAGATTGCACCACTGCACTCCAGTCTGGGTGACAGAGTGGGACTCTGTCTCAAAAAATAAAATAAAATAAAATAAAATAAAATAAAATAAAATAAAATAAAATAAAATTTAAAAAGACCACACGATCTTTGCCAAAAATAGAAGTTGAATCTAAATAGAAGCAATCACACCAAAACAAGAAATTTTAATCTGGAAGAAGTTCAACAGTTACTAATAATTATAACAAGCATGACAGGGCCTATAAACATTTGTTTAATGACTCCTGATCAGAATTTAAAATCCTTGAGGAGATGGTCAATACTTTTTAAATTTTATTATTATTTTCTATTATACTTTAAGTCATGGGATACATGTGCAGAACACGCAGGTTTGTTACCTAGGCATACATATGCCATGGTGGTTTGCTGCACTCATCAACCCCTCATCTACATTAGGTATTTCTCCTAATGCTATTTCTCCCCTGGTTTTCCACTCCCCAACAGGCCCCAGTGTGTGATGTTTCCCTCCCTATGTCTCTGTGTTCTCATTGTTTAACTTCCACTTATGAGTGAGAACATGTACTGTTTGGTTTTCTGTTCCTGTGTTAGTTTGCTGAGAATGATGGTTTCCAGCTTCATACATGTCCTTGCAAAGGACATGAACTCATCTTTTTTTACGACTGCATTAGTATTCCACGGTGTATATGTGCCGCATTTTCTTTATCCAGTCTATCATTGATGGGCATTTGGATTGGTTCAGTTTTTGCTATTGTGAACAGTGCTGCAATAAACATACATGTGCATGTGTCTTTACAGAATGATTTATAATCCTTTGGCTATACACCCAGTAATGGGATTGCTGGGTCAAATGGTATTTCTGGTTCTAGATCCTTGAGGAATCACCACACTGTCTTCTGCAACGGTTGAACTAATGTACACTCTCACCAACAGTGTAAAAGCATTCCTATTTCTCCACATCCTCTCCAGCATCTGTTGTTTCCTGACTGTTTAATGATCGCCATTCTAACTGGTGTGAGATGGTATCTCATTGTGGTTTTGATTTGCATTTCTCTAATGGAGATGATCAATACTCTTATGATATTGAAATGAAATAAAACTTTCTTCAATGTTCATGCACACATTCAGATGGCTTCACTGATGGCATTACTTGTAGCTATATTGTGTACTGTAAGGTACACAAATTCAGTGTGTATATGTATGGATATATATTTAATGAAATATTACAACCATCATTTCTGCATGAAGGGGATCAATAAGCCCTGTCTATTGTAAGTCCTCTAGAATCAGTATGGTGATGATAAAAAAAAAAATTGGTGCTTCCTATTCGTAGCAGAGTATGTTTTCTAAAGAGAGCTACATTAATATACAACCCATTTCACACACTCTTATAATGTGATGTTGGCATTCCTCGATTGAGAGGTGGGGGTCTTGCTTCTCTTCCTTAGCACATACATGAGCCTGTGATTACAGCAATGATTCAGTGTGACTTCAAGGTTAGATCAGAAAAGGTGATAAAGCACCTGCTTGCATCTCTCTCGAGAATGCCTGTCCTTGGCCTCCAGACAGTATTCTACAAGGAAGCCCAAACTGGCCCATAAAGAGAGATCACATGAAAGGCCTATGTGGAGAGGAACTGAGGTCCTCAGCCAACATCTAGGATCAATTGCCTGATATGTAAGTAAATGGGCCTGCAGATAAGCCTCCATCCTCCAGCCTTTGAATTTTCCAAATGGGACCTTTGATTAATCCAAATGGATTAGAGAGAGACTATATTCTTCTCTGTGTCCTTTCTAAATTTCTGACCCACAGAATTTGTGAACATAGGCCGGGTGTGGTGGCTCATACCTGTAATCCCAGAGCCTTAGGAGGCCAAGGCAGGGGGATTTCTTGAACCCAGGACTTTGAGACTAGCCAGGGCAACATAGCAAGATCCTCTGTCTACAGAATATAATTTTTTTAATTAGCTGGGTGTACTGGTATATGCCTTTAGTCCTAGCTAGTCAGGAGATTGAGAGGTGAGGACAGCTTGAGCCCTGGAGTTTGAGGTTACAGTGAGCTATGATTGTGCCACTGCACTCCAGCCTGGGTGACAAAGCAAGACCCTTTCTCTAAAAAAAAATAATAATAATAAATAAAAAATAAAAGTATTTGTGAACATAATAAAAATGACTTGAGCCACAGGGATCTTTGACAGTGGCTGAGATCATAGGACATCTAGGATTAAAATAAATGGATAATCTTCTAAGGTTCTTCTTGATTTACATACCTGAAAGTATAAAAACACTTGAGGTTTGATGAAATGAAGTCTATGAGGCAAAGTGATGTAAGGCAGGACTCCTCAGCCAATCCCAGGCCCAAAGCTCCTTAGAGGAAGGGTGAGGGGGCTGGTTTATACTTAAAGCCCTTGTGGTAGCACCTCAATTTGTACCTACTGAAAATCTCCTAGCCTTTCCCAACAGAACATGCTGACATGTAGCAGAGTAGTAGAGAGCAGAAAGGGCAGACATTCAGAATATTATTGATCACTGGCTCTATGCTAATGCTAATCCCTGGGGACTCTAAGTACACCTGTGCTCAGAATGAGAGCTCATGGGGGTCAGGGGAAAATGAAGTTCTGGCCCAAGTTAGTGTCACAATAGGCCCAGGGAGTCCATGAAGTCTCTTATGATTGTTCCTACAGATCCTGAAAGTATAGCATCTTCATATTTTGGAGGAAACATATACTGACACTTGGGATTGCTTTTCTGATCTGTATACTGAGTAACCCAGAATCTGCCAGCTTTCAGTGGCAACCAGAGCAGGAAAACCTGCTGAAGGCTACAGAGCAGGAAGCTGTCGCATTTCTATGGCTCAGTGGCTTCAATAATAAACAAGAGTCTGTGATAGATCAGGGGATATATGGAGCCCAGAGAGAGCCCTGATGGTATAAAGCAAACCCATGCTTTCTTTGGCAAATGACTATTCTCTTTTTGAGAAACAAGTGGTTTGTTACTGGGTCCCAGTAGGGTCTGAATGCCTCACCATGCAACATCAATTACCATTGGACCCACTGTACGCTGGGCTATTGTGACTCACTAAAACATAAAGTTGGGGTTTACAGGGCTGAAGCAGGACTTGCTGGCAAATAAATTTCAGAAGCAAATGGCTCACATTCCCAAGGCACCTTCTCATTTTATACTAGCACCTGCCCCAACTTGGGCTAATATGCAGTTGTTAATCTGGGTTGGTTTTCCTCATACTGGGATATACAGACTCCAAGGAATACTCTGCAGTGTGTCAGGAGGTACTTAAAACCTATGACCAGTTTTGATGGATGAGAAAATTTGAGCTCATTGAGCATAACTTTGGGCAGAACATCTGATTGTTTATTTCTCTTGAAAGAAATGATGGAGGTACAGTCCTACAGTATTTTATGGACACTGGTTAACAAATAGTAAACCTGTTTCAAGTAACATGATTAGAGTGTGTTAAATCCTCAGAAACAGAACTCTGATCTATACGTAGGCCTACAAATTCTACTTCCCATTTACCCATTCTCAGAAAGCTATTTGAGGATGTACTCCACCAAAACGAAGGAATAAATTAAGAATAAGAGGAAGGCATGGGATCAAGGAAACAAGGTACTCAACACAAGAAAGATGCAGCAGGCCTAAGGTGCATCCAGTTTAGTATGAGAAGTAGGCAGATGGGGCCCAGCAAGGGTGTCCCACGAAATTTTTATTTGATCTTATTTTCTTACACAGGGTCTCACTCTGCCACCCAGGCTGAAGTGCAGTGGTGTGAACTTGGCTCACTGAAGCCTCAACCTCCCAGGCTCAAGTGATCCTTCTGCCTTAGCCCTCCGAGTAGCCGGGACTAGAGGCACATGCTACCACGCCCAGCTAATTTTTCTATTTTTTGTAGAGACAGAGTCTCAATATGTTGCCCAGGCTGGTCACAAACTCTTGGGCTCAAGGGATCTGCCTGCCTCAGCCTCCCAAAGTGCTGGGATTATAGGTGTGAGCCACCACGCCTGGCCAAGAAATGTTTTAAAAGAGTGAGAGAAATGTGGAACTAAATGACTATCTATTGAGAATGGCCATATGACAAACAGTATACAAATGGGTTTTACAATTCTGTAGGAGAATTTTGGAAAAAGAAGAGAAAGGTACACAGGAAAGTAAAAAAATAAAAAAGGGAGATGATTCTTAGCTCAAGGAAAATAAAAAGTTATAGAAGTGAACAGTACTTTACATAGCTAAAGTAAGTTGAGCACTCAATATTAATTTACCCAAAAATTACGATAGAATCACATTTATTTAAAGAATAAAGAGAGGACAATGGGGTGGGATGGTGTGGTGTAAGAAAGCTAAGTCCATATAATCCATCACAGGCGTTCAACAGTATCTCAACTGCATACAATCAGAAAACCTATTGTTTAGAAACACAGAGGTAAAAACCAGAAAAAAAAAAAAACCATAAAAATAGTTAAAAACATTTATCTCTGGGTGGTACAAGGGTTTGGAGCAGTAGAGTACTACCCTTTACCCTAAAATAAAAGTAGGGTGCAATTTGATTTTCAAAACTATGTTCATAATAACAAGGGCAAACATTCACTGAACGCTTACCATATGCAAAGAACTATCCTAGGTGCTTTCCATATATTAACTCATTATTCCTCATAACCCAAGGAGACAGGAACTATTATATTATAATCCTCATTTTACAGGTGAGGGAGCTGAGGCACATCTGAAGTCACACTGCTATGTTAACTAAAAATTAATAATCAAGACATACAAATGGCAAACGGGCATATGAAAAGGTACTCAATATCATTGGTCATCAGAGAAATGCAAATCAAAACTACAATGAGATATCATCTCACCCCAGTTAAAATGGCTTTTATCCAAAAGACAGACAATAAATGCTGGCAAGGATGTGGAGAAAAGGGAACCCTTGTACACTCTTGGTGGGAGTGTAAATTAGTACAACCACTAGGGAGAACAGTTTGGAGAACAGTTTTGAGTAACTAAACTGTTCTCCAATTTAATTACTCAAAAAACTAAAACTTTAGCTACCATCTGATTCAGCAATACCACGGCTGGGTATATACCCAAAAGAAAAGAAATCAGTATACTGAAGAAATGTCTGCACTCCTGTGTTTGTTGTAGCACTGTTCATAATAGGTAAGATTTGGAAGCAACCTAAGTGTCTATCAACGGATGGATGGATAAAGAAAATAAGGTATATATATACAACAGAGTACTATTGAGCTATGAAAAAGAATGAGATCCCATCATTTGCAACATCATGGATGGAACTGGAGATCATTAAGTTAAGTGAAATAAGCAAGGCATAGCAAGACAATAGTCACATATTCTCACTTATTTGAGAGATCTAAAAATCAAAACAATTGAACTCATGGACAGAGAGAGTAGAAGGATGGTTACCAGAAGCTAGGAAGGGTAGTGGAGGGCTGTGGGGGAGATGGGGATGGTTAATGAGTACAAAAAATACAAATAAAAAGAATGAACAAGACCTACTATTTGATAGCACAGTAGGATGATTACAGTCAATAATAACTTAATTGTACATTTTAAAATAACTTAAAGAGTATAACTGGATTGTTTGTAACTCAAAGGATAAATGCTTGAGGGGATAGATCCCCCATTCTCCATGATGTGCTTATGTCACATTGCATGCCTGCATCAAAACTCATCTCATGTACCTCATAAATATATATACCTACTATATATCCACAAAAACTAAAACAATTAAAAAAAAAAAAAAAAAAACTCCAGGCACAGAGATTCACTTGAGGTCAGGAGTTCGAGACCAGCCTGACTAACATGGTGAAACCCCGTCTGTACTAAAAATACAAAATTAGCTGGGCATGGTGGTGTACGCCTGTAATCCCAGCTACTTGGGAGGCTGAGGCAGGAGAATTGCTTGAACCTGGGAGAAGGAGGTTGCAGTGAGCCAAGACTGCACCACCGCACTCTAGCCTGAGCAACAAGAACAAAACTCCGCCTCAACAACAACAACAAAAAAAGACGAACCAGTGAGTCACAGATGAAGAAATAAAATGACCCACAAACGTGATGAAATGTTCAAGCAAACTAGATAGCAAAGGTGCTGGCAAAATTAAACTGCTAAAAATGAAAATCATAGTCAATATCCTGTACAGACAAGTATCTGCAAAAATAGGTTCTTTCACACACAGCTGTTGGAATTATACATTTTTATTACTTATTTAGTATAATTTGGAAATACATGATAAAAAGCTTAAGAAAGCAATAAACTTTGCTCCCCTCCAAAAAAAAAGAATAAAAAAAAAGCATGATAGACACACAACGTAAAAATGCAAACAGTGGGAAAGGTTACAAAATGAAATGTCTCCCTCTGACTGAATCTTACCCCAGGCAGTTACGCTTGACAGTCATTGTGCATTCTTCCAGGTGTTCTCTATACTCTATCTTAATAAGAATGTGAGCACACTCTTCTGTTTATTGCTTTGTTCTTTCACTAGCCAAAATATCTTAGTGCTCTCATGTGTGCAGACAGAGGTCTCATTCTTTTGAATGCTCACTGCATAGTTGTATCAAAATTTATCAATTGGTCTTCTAATGAAAAGCATTATAGAAGTTTCTAGCCTTTTGCAATTACAAACAAAACAGCAACAAACTTCCTTGTACCAGCATCTATGCACACATGTGTGAGAACAGGAATAAAAGCTGGCGTATATTTTCAAAAATTGTAATTATGGTATTCCAAAGAAACTGCACGAGTTGCTCTTCCACCAGATGTTCATGAGAGCACCTTTCCCCATCTCCTTAAAAAAACAAAATAAAACAAAACAAAAACACAAAAACAAAACAGAAACAGACAAAAAGGCAAGAATTCAAGTTTTCTGATGGTGAAATATTACATTTTTAAGTGAATGTTTCTTTTCTGCAAACTGACCATCCATGATCTTTGCCTATCTTGGTCATTTTCTCATTGTTGTTTAAGAGTCTTTATATAGTAAAAACAAACAAACAAAAAAACTGTCTCACAATCCCAATAAAGTCTTTCCTGTCTTTATTTGTGATACATTTACTACATAAAAAATTTAATTTTTATGAAATCAATCTGTGAAAATGTATATAATTAGACCCACTTTGAAGACAGACCCATTATCTATAAAAACATATATTGTAATCTCTGAAACAAGATCTCCACTATCACATTGCCTCAGACTTACAAAATGAGGTATGTGACTGTCTGAAAAAGGTTTTTAGAAAAGAGAGATAAGCAAAAATAAAATTTAGAAACCTCTGATACCTCCATCACTGAGATTAATAATTTCATTTTGGATTTTAAGTAAATATTCTTAACAGAAGCTGTCCTATAATTTTCATCTGTATATATATGTTACTATAGGTTTTTGTTTCAATGTACTCATAAAATTATGAAAAGCATTTGGAAGTTCTCCTTATTTCTGTTTCTCTGGCATAGTTTAAAGTAGGATTGAAGTTATCTGTTTTCACAGAGTTGACCTGGAAACATTTACGGTTGTAGTTCGTTGACAGTTTTCTCCATTTCCTCTAAGGTAATTGGTCTATTTTTTAGAGATCTCTATAGAATGTTTTATTTGGGAAGTTTATATTATTCTAGAGAATCATTATCTCATCCTATGAGTTCAAATTTATCGGCATAGAACTGATCAAAGTATTCACTTGAAGTTCATTTAACTTTTCCTGTATTTGTGGTTGTTTCCTCATTTTTGTTTCTAATTTTGGATTTTTGAAGAACATTTCTTTGGCAATTAAACTTGCTGAGAATTCATTACTGAATTTATCTTTCCAAAAATAAAGACAATTCTGCACTCATTGAAGATGCTCAGCATATTTTCAATGGGAATTTTGAAGCCCTGAAAAATTTCAAGGCTATAAATTTGTGCTATTAATTTTCTATCCAACTCTTATGCAAAATCAAATAAATATTCATTAAAAACACTGAAGGGAAAGGTGTTTGATATTAACCAGAAGAAAATATTCAGTACATCACAGGGACATGGGAGATAAAGCTAGATGAAAGAAAGCTCAGCAGATTGAGGAAGTGGATGCTATCTCAAATCTAAGAGTAAATGCACCTCACCACAACACTGTGTGATGTCCTCCAGAGACTGTGCCAAAAAGAAAGCTCCAACGCAGCAGGGGTTTTGTGAATCAGACTGCATTCACAGCAGTTAGGGTCGTGCCTGTAACATGGCAGATACTCAATAAACATTTGTTGAACTAACAATTCTAAAGTTTGTGACAAAGTCCCTAAACTCTGTCCTCATCTGTGAAATTCTCCCCGCTTGACACCTCAGTAATTACAAATACAAATACCAAGATGTATTTATTCCAGAAGTATTTATCAATAATATTTGCTTAGAACATTATATGTATCAACTATAGTCCTCAGCTTGTGAAGGTTTCTTGATCAAGAGGTTAAGTGACTGACCTATAGATGTTCACCTTTAAATAAGAAGCATCTGGATTCAGGCACATGGGCCTTTTCTTTCTTCTTTTTCTTCTTTTTTTTTTTTTTTTGAGACAGGGTCTCACTGTGTTGCTCAGGCTGGAGTACAGTGGCATAGTCATAGCTCACTGTAACCTTAAACTCCTGGGCTCAAGCGATCCTACCGTCTTGTTAGAACTACAGGTGTGTACCACCACACCTGGCTAATTTAAAAAAATTGTTTCAGAGACAGAGTTTCACTATGTTGTCTAGGCTGGTCTCAAACTCTTCTTCTCAAATTTTCTTTTCATCTTGGCTTCTTAAAAAGTGTTGGGACTACAGGCATTAGCCACTACACTTAGACTGGCCTTTTCCATTATACCAAGTAGCTTCTCAAATGTCTATGTGCCCAGTTCTGTCCTAGACTCTTAGTGAATCCTGAGATGTTTCCCCAACGGGGACTGTGAGAGGCCTTTTCGGTCATTCATTATCGTGGTGACTTAAGTTGGGATGGGAGAGATGAGTATTTAAGTAAAACAGCATGGTTTTGTAAGAAGGTAGTTTCATCTTCAATACATCGATCCCCTCCGTTGTAATATTTAGTCTCTTGTGTTTCACAGAGCATTTATTTTAAAGTAACAGTTCTCAGTTTTCGCTCATAAAAATATGCCTTCTTTATTGGAGAAATTTAGAAGCTACGGGCGGTCAAAAAAAGTATTAATGGTGTGTACTTTTCCATTTTGTCATTTATCTTTGATCTTTGTATATAGTTTTTTCTCATATAAAAATTTTAAATTTATATTAACACAATAGGGCCTTGCAGATGGAATTAGTTAAGATGAAGTCACAATGGATTAGAGTAGGCCCTAAATTCAATGACTGGTGTCTTTTGTTTGTTTGTTTTGAGATGTTGTTTTGTCACTCAAGGCTGGAGTGCAGTGGCACGATCTTGGCTCACTGCAACCTCTGCCCCCTGGGTTCAAGTGATTCTCCTGCCTCAGCCTCCTGAGCAGCTGGGGTTATAGGCGTGCACCACCAAGCCTAGCTAATTTTTATGTTTGTAGGAGAGACAGGGTTTCATCACCATGTTGGCCAGGTTGGTCTCAAACTCCTGGCCTCAAGTAATCCACCCAATTTGGCCTCCCAAAGTGCTGGGATTACAGGTGTGAGCCACCCCACCTGGCTGTACTGGTGTTTTTATAAGAGAAAGAAGAGAGGGATACTGAGACACATACAGAGGGAAGAAGGCCATGTAAAGACAGAGGCAGCAACTGGAGTGATGCGACTGCAGGCCAAGGAATGCCAAGGATTGCAGGCAACAACCATCGCTAGGAAAAGGCAAGGAAGGCTGTTTGTTTTTCCAGAGCTTTCAGGGGAGCATGGACCTGTTTGATTTTGGACTTACAGACTTCAGAACTGTGGACAAATAAATCTTTGTTGGGTTAAGCCACCCAGTTTGTAGTACTTTGTTATGGCAGCCCTAAGAACCTAACACATGTATTTTTCAGGATTTTGATACGCATCTCCAAGTTGACATGCAATTGCTCCTGCAATATGTTGCCACCAGCAGTGCACGAGACTGCCCACATCCCCATATTTCTACCAATTTAATATGTACCAACTTGATAGGCAGAAAAGGTATCTCAACATTGCATTAATTAGTATTTATTTTTTCCCCTTAGCTTTATTGAAGTATACTTGAAAATAAAAATTGTGCATATTTAAAGTGATGTTTTGATGTATGTGTACATTGTGAAACAACTGCCACAATCTAATTAGCATGTCCATCACCTTACATAGTTATGATCTGATTAGTACAGTCCTGTGCTGAATAATGAACGTCATTTCAGTCAATGACGACCTGCATATATGACAGTGGTCTCATGAGATTATAATATTGTATTTTTACTCTACCTTTTCTGTTTAGATACACAAATACTTACCACTGTGTTACAATTGCCTACAGTATTCAGTTCACTCGTATGTACAGGTTTGTAGCCTAGGAGCAACAGGCTATATCATATAGCCTGGGTGTGTAGTAGGCTATGCTATCTAGGTTTGTGTAACTACACTCTATGATGTTCGCAGCACAAAATCACCTTAAACAATGAACGACTGTATTTCTTTTGATTTTTAGTGAGATAGCACATATTTTTCATGTTGTTATTTGTAATTCTTCACTGAACTGCCTACACATGTTCATGCCTAGTATTTTACTGAAGAGATGGTCTTTTATTGCTAAAAGTACTTCATATGTTGACTTTTGAATCATTTCCCTACCATGTTGCAAACATTTGTCCAAATTTGTCATTTTTTGTTCAATTTTAATGTTCAAAAAAATGTGTAAGTTTTCCCTTATTATGTCATCAATCAGTGTATTCCTTTATGATTTCTGTCCTTGCTACTATGTTTAGAAGAGCTTTGCCCACCCCACATATATAATATTAATGTATAAAATATATATTTACCCAAATTTTATTTAGTACTTTCATAATTTATTTCTGTACCTTTAAAATTTTATTCCATCAAAACTAAAATTTTAATTTTAATTAAATGTATATTTTTAACTATTTTCCAAATAACATTTTGATGATTCCTAATATTTTCCAAATAAGTTTTTAAATTTAGAAAATTAGTTTTTAAAATCTATTTCCAAAAAATAATAGACAGTTTTAACATCACTTACTGAATAATACATTGCTTTACAAGTTATTTGAAACGCCAAAATTTGCAAAGCAATCATTCATTATTAGTTTTGGGCAAGAGATTTATTGAAATATAATTCACATGTTTCTAAGTGCTCCACCAACCAGCTGTTCCTTTGTCTCTCTACCTCTCCTGGGGCCTCTCTATTCCTGAAACAAAACAATATTAAAATTAGGCCAATTAATACCTCTACAATGGCCTCTAAGTGTTCGAGTGAAAGGACGAGTCGTCATCTCTCACTCTAAATTAAAAACCAGAAATGACTAAGCTTAGTGAGGAAGGCACCTCAAAAGCTGAGACAGGCTGAAAGGTAGGCCTCTTCTGCCGAACAGTCAAGTTGTGAATGCAGAGGAAAAGTTTCTGCAAAAAAATTCAAAGTGCTACTCTAGTGAATACACGAATGATAAGAAAGTGAAACAGCCTTATTGCTGATATGGAGAAAGGTTTAGTGGTCTGGATAGAGGATCAAACCAGCCACAACATTTCTTTAAGCCAAAGCCTAATCCAGAGCAATGCTCTGACTCTCTTTAATTTTACAAAGGCTGACAAAAGCGAGGAAGCTACAGGAGGAAAGTATGAAGCTAACAGAGGTTGGTTCATGAAGTTTAAGAAAAGAAGCCATCTTCATAACATAAAAGTGCAAAACGGGACAGGCATGGTGGCTCATGCCTGTAATCCCAGCACTTTGAAGGGAGAGGAGGGCGGATCACTTGAGCGAATTCAAGACCAGCCTGGGCAACATGGCCAAACCCCACCTCTACAAAAAATACAAACATTAGCCGGGTGTGGTAGAGTGCACCTGTGGTCCTAGCTACTTGGAAGGCTGAGGTGGGAGGATGGCTTGAGCTTGGGGTGGAAGTTGTAGTGAGCAGAAATCACACCACTGCACCCCAGCCTGGGCGACAGTCAGACCTTGTCTCAAAAAGAAAAAAAAGTGCAAAGTGAAGCAGCAAGTGCTCAAGTAGAAGCTGCAAGTTATCTAGAAGATCTAGCTAAGATAATTTATAAAGGTGGCTACACTAAACAACAGATTTTCAACATGGATGAAACAGCCCTCTATTGGAAGAAGACCTAGGACTTTCTTTTTTTTTTTTTTTTTTTTGAGGTGGAGTCTCGCTCTGTCGCCCGGACTGGAGTGCAGTGGCCAGATCTCAGCTCACTGCAAGCTCCGCCTCCCGGGTTTACGCCATTCTCCTGCCTCAGCCTCCCTAGTAGCTGGGACTACAGGCGCCCGCCACCTTGCCGGGCTAGTTTTTGTATTTTTAGTAGAGACGGGGTTTCACCGTGTTAGCCAGGATGGTCCCGATCTCCTGACCTCGTGATCCGCCCGTCTCGGCCTCCCAAAGTGCTGGGATTACAGGCTTGAGCCACCGCGCCCGGCCAAGACCTAGGACTTTCATAGCTAGAAAGTCCAAGCTTCAAAGCTTCAAAGAACAGGCTGACTCTTGTCAGGGGCTAGCGTTGCTGGTGACTTTAAGTTGAAGCCAATGCTCATTTACCATTCCAAAAATCCTACAGCCCTTAAAAATTATGCTAAGTCTACTCTGCCTGTGCTTTAGAAATGGGACAAGAAAGCCTGGATAACAGCACATCAGTTTACAGCATGGTTTACTGAATATTTAAAGCCCATTGTTGAGACCTACTGTTCAGAAAAAAAGATTCCTTTCAAAATATTACTGCTAATTGATAGTGGACCTCATCACCCAAGAGCTCTGATGGAGATGAATGAGGAGATTAATGTTGTTTTCAAGCCTGCTAACATGACACCCATTCTGCAGTCCATGGATCAGGAAGTAAATTCAACTTTCACATCTTATTATTTAAAAAATACACTTTGGGCTGGGTGTGGTGGATCACGCTTGTAATCCCAGCACTTTGGGAGGCTGAGATAGGTGAATCACTTGAGGTCAGGAGTTCAAGACCAGCCTGGCCAACATGGTGAAGCTTCATCTCTACTAAAAATACAAAAATTAGCTGGGCATGGTGGCATGCACCTGTAGTCCCAGTTACTCAGGAGGCTGAGGCAGGAGAATCACTTGAACCCAGGAGGCGGAGGGTGCAGTGAACCAAGATTGCACCATTGCACTCAAGCCTGGGTGGCAGAGAGAGACTCTATCTCAAAAAACAAATAAAAAATAAAAAATAAAAAATACACTTCATAAAGCTGTAGCTATACTAATTCCTCTGATGGATCTGGGGAAAGTAAAGGAAAAACTTTCTGGAAAGGATTCAACAATTTGATGCCATTATGAACATTAGTAAATCATGAAAGGAGGTTAAAATATCAACGTTATAAGAGTTGGGAAGAAGTTGATTGCAACCCTCATGGATGACTTTTGGTGTTCAAGACATCAATGGTGAAAGTAACTACAGATGTGGTAGAAACAGGAAAGAACTAGAATTAGAAGTAGAGCTTGAAGGCCGGGCGCGGTGGCTCATGCTTGTAATCCTAGCACTTTGGGAGGCCAAGGCGGGCAGATCATTTGAGGTCAGGAGTTTGAGACCAGCCTGACCAACATGATGAAACCCTGTCTCTACTAACAATACAAAAAAAAAAAAAAAAAAAAATTAGCTGGGTGTGGCGGCACATGCCTGTAATCTCAGCTACTTGGGAGGCTGACACAGGAGAATCACTTGAACTTGGGAGGTGGAGGCTGCAGTGAGCTGAGATTACACCACTGCACTCCAGTCTGGGCAACAGGGCGAGACTCCATCTCAAAAAATAATAATAATAATAATAGTAATAGGTAGAGCTTGAAGAGATTCTACTAGAATTAGAAGTATAGCTTGAATTGCTGCAATCTCATGATAAAATCTGAACAGGTGAGGATTTGCAAATTCTTATTTGGATGAGCAAAGAAAGTGGTTTCTTGAGACGGACTCCACTTCTGGTGAAGATGCTGTGAACATTGTTGAAATGACAAATGACAACAACTAACCCAGATATTACCTAACTGAGTTCATAAAGCAGTGGAGGGATTTGAGAGGATTGACTCCAATTTTGAAAGGAGTTCTGCTTTAAGTAAAATGCTATTAAATAGCATCACATGCAATAGAGAAACATTTTGCGGAACAGTCAATTGATGCAGGAAACTTCATTGTCTTAATTTAAGTAATTTCCACAGCCACCTCAACCTTCAGCAACCACCACCCTGATTAGTCAACAGCCATCAACATCAAGGCATTACCCTCCACCAGCAAAATGATTATGACTTTCTAGAGGCTCAGATCATCATTAGCATTTTTCAGTAAAGTATTTTTTAAGACATAATGGTACTGCATATTACTATAATATACATGTAATTTTTTTTTTTTTTGAGATGGAGTTTCGCTCTGTCGCCCCAGCTGGAGTGCAGTGGCGCAATCTCAGCTCACTACAAGCTCCGCCTCCCGGGTTCTCGCCATTCTCCTGCCTCAGCCTCCCGAGTAGCTGGGACTACAGACGCCCGCCATCATGCCCAGCTAATTTTTTGTATTTTTAGTAGAGACGGGGTTTCACCGTGTTAGCCAGGATGGTCTCGAGCTCCTGACCTCATGATCCGCCTGCCTCGGCCTCCCAAAGTGCTGGGATTACAGGCGTGAGCCACCACGCCCAGCCTATAAATGTAATTTTTATATGTTCTGGGAAACTAAAAAATTGGTGTGACTCCTTTATTGCAATATTGGCTCTGTTGAAGTGGTACCAAATCTAAAATATCTCCAATGTATCTCAGGAAATATGAATCTTTCTATTTTGTTCTTTTTTTCAAGATGTTTTTGTTCATTATGGTTCTCTTGCATTTCCATGTGAATTTTAGAATCAGCTTGTCAATTCATGCCAAAAGAAAAAAGAACCAATCCAGCTGGGGTTTTGCTAGAGACTGTAATGAATCTGTAGGTCAACCTGAGGAATACTGCCATCTTAACAATATTAGGTCTTCCTATCCATTAACAAAGGAAGTCTTTCCATTTATCTAACTCTTCTGCAATTTCTCTCAGTAGTGCTTTGTAGTCTTCAGGTTATAAGTCTTGTACTTTTGTTAAATTTATAAAATGTATTCCAAGGCATTTTATTTTTATGTTATTATAAATGGAATTACATTCTTTTTTTTTTTTCTTTTCTTTTTTTTTGAGACAAGGTCTCCCTCTGTTGCCCAGGCTGGAGTGCAGTGGCATGATCACAACTCACTGCAGCCTTCATCTCCCAGGATCAAGTGATCCTGCAACTTCAGCCTCCCAAGTTGCTGAGACTACAGGCACGAGCCATGACATCTGGCTATTTTTTGTTTGTTTTTAAAATTTTTGTAAAGATGGGGTTTCACCATGTTGCCTAGGTTGTTCTTGAACTTCTGGGCTAAGCAGTCCTCCTGCTTTGGCCTCCCAAGTGCTGGGATTACAGGTGTGAGTCATCATGCCTAGCCAGAATTGTGTTCTTAATTTCATTTTTGGATTGTTCATTCCTAGTGTATAAAAATATAATTATTTTTTGTATATTGATACTGTATCCTGCAACTTTGCTGAATTCATTTATTAGCTCTAATAAATTTTAGGGGAGGTTCTTTAGGAGTTACTATATATAAGATCATGTGATTTCTGAAAATAATTTTATTTTTTCCTTTTCAATCTGGTTGCTTTTTATTTCTTTTTCTTGCTTAACTGCCCCTGGCTAGAACTGCCACTACAATGTTGAACAAGAGTGGTAAGTGTGGACATCCTTGTCTTCTTCTTGATCTTCGGGGTAAAGCTTTCAATATTTTATCATTAAGTATATTAGCTGTGGGGTTTTTCACAGGTGTCCTTTTTCAGGTTGAGGAAGTCTCTTTCTATTCCTATTTTTTTTTTTTATCATGAAAGGATTGTTGAATTTTGTCAATTTTTTTTCTCCGTATACTGAGATAATTATGCTTTTCTTGTCCTTTATGCTAGTAATCTATTACACTGATTGGTTTTAGCAGTTGAACCAAACTTGCATTCCTGGAATAAATTCCACTTGATCATGGTGTATAATCACAAACTCTTCCAACAAAACAGAAGGGGAACACGTCCCAACTCATTCTATTACTATGATACCAAAATCAGATAAAGACATCACAAGAAAAGGACGGACAAATATCCTGTATAAATATAAACGCAAAACTCCTCAATAAAATATCAGCAAACAAAATCCAGGAATCTCTAAAAAGAATTACATACCATGACCAAGTTGGAGGAATAAGGAGTGAGAGCTAATATGTACATTGTTGAACCCCAACACAGAACTACTAAATCTGAAACTCAGGTGGAGCTTTTGATTCATTGGGTGGAGGATGGGACCTGAGAATGTGCATTTCCTTTCTTTTTAGAGATGGGGGTCTTGCTCTGTTCCCTAGGCTGGATTACAGTGGTATGATCATAACTTACTGCAGCCTTAACCTCCTGGGCTCAAGCAAGGAGCCTTAGCCTCCTGAGTAGCTAGGACTACAGGTGTGTGTCATCATGTCTGGCTAATTTTTTTAAAAAAATTTTTGTAGAGATGTGGCCTTGGCTATGTTGCCCAGGCTGGTCTTGAACTCCTGGCCTCAAGCAATCCTCCTGCCTCAGCCTCCCAGAGTATTGGTATTACAGGTGTGAGCCACTACGCTCAGCCAGAATGTGCATCTCTAACAAGTTCACATATAATTCTGATGCTGCCAGTTCATTGACCACATTTTGAAAACTACTGGTTTGGAGGAAGAAATAGACTAGCCATAAACTCAATGAACAGATATGGTAATCAAAGCAAAGGATAGCATTGAACAAGACAGTGGCAGGGAAATTTATAAAAAATATTAATACAACAGAATGATGATACAATTAACAGAAACAAAAAACTCCAGAATAGAAGTGGGTTTGGGAGAAGTAGTGACGAATTTTGTAGCCATTTTTATCCTTGAAACAGAGAAAACAAAAGGTAATTAAAATAAGAATTACAAATTCAGAACTCATTAAAGAGCATTATTGTCTGGTTTTCCCTTCTTTAGGTCTACTTTAAAATAAAACTGTTTGGATAAAGACAATCACAAATATATTTATTACAAAAAACAAGATGGATTAAATTTCTACTTTCTAGGATTTAGTTTTCTCCAGTGAAATATAGTATCAATATATGCTACTGCAATACAGTTAGATTAAAACTAGTAAACCAGACATTAGATGAGGTTTCAAAGTCCATTTGATCAACTACATCAATTACATGAAGATGAAGCAAGTCTAGATATTTTTTCACATGTGCTTCAGTATAAAGAGACCATCTAGTATCCTAATCTGTTGGATTACACTACTCAAGAAAGCACATACTTAAAATAAATGTATCTTAGTTTATTTACAAAAATGGCCACAGAATTAAATAACTTAATAAACACAATGATTTGCAATTATTATATTGGTTATTTTAAAAGAATAGAAGAGGATATTACAACTCATAAGTACAAATTTTCACACATTAATTATGTGTTGTAGAGAATACCTAATGCACAGCATGAAGAATGGTTGGAAACATATGCAATGTTAAAAACTATTCTGTTCAGTATTTTACTGTGAGTAATTATGGTAATTGTAATATAAATGTACTGCTGATCTAGGAACTAAACTGAATATGAAATTCTGCTAAGGACTCAAAAAAAATTTAAACCCAAAGGAAATAAAACTTGACATCTTCATTCATAAATAAGTGCCCAAAACATTTTAAATAAACAAAATATGTCAACTCACAAAAAGCTGTATAATCGGGCAAGTTTGTGATCAAATAATTGTATTTTGTAAGCAAATTGTAACTAATACGTATTGTAATGTCACAAATCTCTTTTGATTTAAAGTTTCTGATTCTTTTTTATGCATAAGTTTTGGGGACCTTGCAAATATAACTGAGATCTTCATAAATGACATCCACAAATGGGGGTTATAGATAGATTATGGTAAGTAATCTCAGACAGATAGATCCTAGCATCCCGCAGATTACATTGCTTTTGTTTTAGAAATGAAGTCTTGCTCTGTCACCCAAGCTAAAGTCCTAAAGCACATACCTAAAATAAATTTAGCTTACTGCAGTCTTGTACTCCTAGGCTCAAGCAATCCTCCCTCCTCAGCCTCCAGAGTAGCTGGCACTACAGGTGTGTACCACAACGACCAGTCAATTTCCTTTATATTTTTTTAACAGATGGGATCTTACTATGTGGTACAGGCCTCAGCCTCCCAAGTAGCTGGGATTATAGGTAACAGCCACCACATCCAGCCCAAATTAGATTGTTTCTAAAGAGAGATTCTGACCATGCCTTTAAATATCTCATCATAATAGTCACCTACTCAAAAACCATCCTTGACTTCTGTATTAGTTTCCTATTGCTGCTGTAACACAAACTCAGTGGCTTAAAATGGCACGAATTTATTACCTTACAATTCTGGAGGTCAGAGTCTAGAATGTGTCTCACTGGGCTAAAACCAAGATGCCAGGCTATGTTCCCTTCTGAATGCTTAGTGGAAAATTCATTTTCTTGCCTTTTACCACTTGCATGGAGAAGGGGTCTACATGCTTTTTTTGGCGCGTGGCCCTCTTCTGTATTCAAAGCTAGCAATGGCTGATTGGGTCTTTCTCAAATTCTATCACTCTGACCTGCCTCTGTCTTCTACTTTTAAGTACCTTGTGATTCCATTGGGATTTTCTGGATAACTCAGGATAATCTCCCTATTTTAACATCAACTGATTAACAACCTTAACTCCCTCTTTAACTTTAATTTCTCCTTGCTATGTGACATAAGACACTTACAGTTTTTGAGTATTAGGATGTTATTGATGTCGTTGAAGGGAGACATTATTCTTCCTACCATGGTTTCCCAGTATCTAGCAAACCCATCCTGGCTGTCTGGGCCTTCTACACTGTGGGCTCCAATTTACTCTCCCGCCTTACCCCCAAGACCTCACTCTATGTGCCCTGTGTTCCAGGCACAGCAGCCCATCTGCAGATCCCCCAGCACACCCCACACTCACTTACACAGCTCCTAGCTTTGTTTCTTGCACTTTATCTTCTTTGATGTTCTGTTCATTCTGCCTCCCCTTTCCTCACCACCAAGATGAAACTCTGTTCATCCTCCGACTCATAGCAAATGCTTCTTTCTCCATGAAGCTTTCCCCCTAACTTTTTCCCTCTGGATGTTCATATCACAACGTTTGTACCTCTCTGTAGAACTTGACATTCTGCCTTTGGCAGTTATTTGTGTTCGTATCTTCTCTGCTAGGTAATAATTTCCTTGAGGACAGAGACTCATGGATTCATCCTCATTTTTAATGTCTGTTAGGCATATGCAAAACTGAACCCTTGATTTTCATCCACACTCCTCCAAACCTACTATTCCTTTAGTCTTCCCCATTACTAAAAACACCTCCATTCACCCAGTAGATCTTGACACAAACTTTGGAGCCATCCTCAACTCCTCTTTCCCTCATTCCGTTTCATTAGTAAATTTTACCAGTGCTACCCACTGATCTAAGCCACCACCATCTTTTGCCTGTCCTACAGGACTTCCTGTTTCCAGTCTTGCTTCTGCACCTCTCACTGCACAAGTCAGGATGTGTGCATGTGGATGTAAGCATACACATAAATTCTAGTTTCAACTCAGCAGCGAGAGGGATCATTTGCATTTTTAAAAAATCTAAGTCTGATGATATTTCAGCCCTGCCCAATGTCACATAGCTTCCCATCATGCTTGGAATAAAATCCAAAGTCCCTATCATGTTCTTTAGGACCCTAACCTCATTTCCCACTGTCCACCTTGCTCACTGTGGTCCAACCTCACTTTTGCCCTTACAGTTCCTCACACAGACACTTGTCACAGGGCCTCTGCATTTACTATTTCCTCAGCTGGTGGACACTCTTGTCTTCAGATAGCCACGATTCATTACTTACGTCCCTTGCGTCTCTGCTCATCCCCTCATGTTCTTTGGGTCACTTCATCAGAGTGGCCTTCCCTGACCACCCTGTCCAAAAGAAGAGCCCTTCACTTTTGTCACTGTCTATACTCTTATCCTGCCCAAATTTTCTTTATCTACCTATCATTACATGACATGGCATTATACATTTATTTCTCATCTGTTACTTCCCAGCAGAATGTAAGTTCCATGAGTGGAGGAACTTTGTTTTCATCTATATTCTAGTCTCAGCACCTGGATGCACACATATCACAGGATAGGCGCTTAATGAATATTTGTTAAATGAACAAATTCATCTTTGTATGCCCTCTTGTTTCTTGCCCGGTTCTTTGATCATTATAATAGATGCTGAAAAAGGATTTCCTGATTGAATTTTATGTATATACCAAATATTATATAACATAACCTCCAAAGGAAAAACAACCAAGAAAAGCTACTTTTTCAAGATAAATAAAGGTTACAAAGAAGTCATCACAATTCTGCTTAGTCTTTTATCATGCAGTTCTTATATGATGGACATCTCTAGAGTGCAAAATGTATCAAACTGAATGTTCCAGGAAGGGGTTCAGAAACAACTCCAGGCAGGCCACACTGCCTACCTACTGTGCACTGGGACAGGGTACATGAGTGGATGTGGAGAGGGCCTAAGTGACTGCGAGCCACTATGCTCTGTAGTTAGGGACATCCAGCTTCAGCAGACATAAAGCCTGTAGTCTTGTTCAGTCCCATCTAAGTTTTTCTTCTCCTTAATGCATTTCTCTCACTTTTGGAGCACTGGTTTCTTAGAAGGAGCCTTTTATCCTTTGTTTCTAGGTTTTTATTACTAGAAGGGGGAAAAAAAACTCAAAATAAAAATAAACATATAGACTAGGCGCAGTGGCTCACACCTGTAATCCCAGCACGCTGGGAGGCAGAGGCAGGGGGATCACTTGAGGCTAGGAGTTGGAGACCCTCCTGGCCAACATGGTGAAACCCTGTCTCTACCAAACATACAAAAATTAGCTGGGCGTGGTAGCACATGCCCATAATCCCAGCTACTTGGGTGGCTGACGCAGGGGAATCGCTTGAACCCAGGAGGCGGAAGTTGCAGTGAGCTGAGATCGTGCCACTGCACTCCAGCCTGGACAACAGAGCGAGACTCAAAAATAAATAAATACATGAAATAACCATATTCTCTCTAATCACCCACTCTCTCGTCTCACATACAAGAGTGAAGTTTTAAAAATTGATCTTTAAAAAGCGCAGCAAGATGGCCGAATAGGAACAGCTCCAGTCTCCAACTCCCAGCGCGAGCGACACAAGAGACCAGTGATTTCTGCATTTTCAACTGAGGTACTGGGGTCATCTCACTAGGGAGTGCCGGACAATCAGTGCTGGTCAGTTGCTGCAGCCCGACCAGCGAGAGCTGAAGCAGGGAGAGGCATCGCCTCACCTGGGAAGTGCATGGGGGAAGGGAATCCCTTTTCCTAGCCAGGGGAACTGAGACACACAACACCTGGAAAATCGGGTAACTCCCACCCCAATATTGTGCTTTAAGCAAACGGGCACACCAGGAGAATATATCCCACACCTGGCCGGGAGGGTCCCACGCCCATGGAGCCTCCCTCATTGCTAACACAGCAGTCTGCGATCTAACCGCAAGGCAGCAGTGAGGCTGGGGGAGGGGCGCCCGCCATTGCTGAGGCTTAAGTAGGTAAACAAAGCCTCTGGGAAGCTGGAACTAGGTGGAGCTCACAGCAGCTCAAGGAAACCTGCCTGTCTCTGTAGACTCCACTTCTGGGGACAGGGCAGTTAACAACAACAACAACAAAAGCAGCAGAAACCTTTGCAGACGCAAATGACTCTGTCTGACAGCTTTGAAGAGAGCAGTGGATCTCCCAACATGGAGGTTGAGATCTGAGAAGGGACAGACTGACTACCTGCTCAAGTGGGTCCCTGACCCCTGAGTAGCCTAACTGGGAGACATCCCCCACTAGGGGCAGTCTGACACCCCACACCTCACAGGGTGGAGTACACCCCTAAGAGAAAGCTTCCAAAGTAAGAATCAGACAGGTACACTCGCTGTTCAGCAATATTCTATCTTCTGCAACCTCTGCTGCTGATACCCAGGCAAACAGAGTCTGGAGTGGACCTCAAGCAATCTCCAACAGACCTACAGCTGAGGGTCCTGACTGTTAGAAGGAAAACTATCAAACAGGAAGGACACCTATACCAAAACCCCATCAGTACGTCACCATCATGAAAGACCAGAGGCAGATAAAACCACAAAGATGGGGAAAAAGCAGGGTAGAAAAGCTGGAAATTCAAAAAATAAGAGCGCATCTCCCCCTGCAAAGGAGCACAGCCCATCGCCAGCAACGGATCAAAGCTGGACAGAGAATGACTTTGACGAGATGAGAGAAGAAGGCTTCAGTCCATCAAACTTCTCAGAGCTAAAGGAGGAATTACGTACCCAGCGCAAAGAAACTAAAAATCTTGAAAAAAGAGTGGAAGAATCGACAGCTAGACTAATTAATGCAGAGAAGGTCATAAACGAAATGACAGAGATGAAAACCATGACACGAGAAATACGTGACAAATGCACAAGCTTCAGTAACCGACTCGATCAACTGGAAGAAAGCGTATCAGCGATTGAGGATCAAATGAATGAAATGAAACGAGAAGAGAAATCAAAAGAAAAAAGAAGAAAAAGAAATGAACAAAGCCTGCAAGAAGTATGAGATTATGTAAAAAGACCAAATCTAGGTCTGATTGGGGTGCCTGAAAGTGAGGGGGAAAATGGAACCAAGTTGGAAAACACTCTTCAGGATATCATCCAGGAGAAATTCCCAACCTAGTAGGGCAGGCCAACATTCAAATTCAGGAAATACAGAGAACGCCACAAAGATACTCCTCCAGAAGAGCAACTCCAAGACACATAATTGCCAGATTCACCAAAGTTGAAATGAAGGAAAAAATCTTAAGGGCAGCCAGAGAGAAAGGTCGGGTTACCCACAAAGGGAAGCCCATCAGACTAACAGCAGATCTCTCAGCAGAAACTCTACAAGCCAGAAGAAAGTGGGGGCCAGTATTCAACATTCTTAAAGAAAAGAATTTTAAACCCAGAATTTCATATCCAGCCAAACTAAGTTTCATAAGTGAAGGAGAAATAAAATCCTTTACAGATAAGCAAATGCTAAGAGATTTTGTCACCACCAGGCCTGCCTTACAAGAGACCCTGAAGGAAGCCCTAAACATGGAAAGGAACAACCGGTACCAGCCATTGCAAAAACATGCCAAAATGTAAAGACCATCGAGGCTCGGAAGAAACTGCATCAACTAACGAGCAAAATAACCAGTTAATATCATAATGGCTGGATCAAGGTCACACATAACAATATTAACCTTAAATGTAAATGGGCTAAATGCTCCAATTAAAAGACACAGACTGGCAAACTGGATAAAGAGTCAAGACCCATCAGTCTGCTGTATTCAGGAGACCCATCTCACATGCAGAGACATACATAGGCTCAAAATAAAGGGATGGAGGAAGATCTACCAAGCAAATGGAGAACAAAAAAAAGCAGGGGTTGCAATCCTAGTCTCTGATAAAACAGACTTTAAACCATCAAAGATCAAAAGAGACAAAGAAGGCCATTACATAATGGTAAAGGGATCAATTCAACAGGAAGAGCTAACTCTCCTAAATCTATATGCACCCAATACAGGAGCACCCAGATTCATAAAGCAAGTCCTTAGAGACTTACAAAGAGACTTAGACTCCCATACAATAATAATGGGAGACTTCAACACTCCACTGTCAACATTAGACAGATCAACGAGACAGAAAGTTAACAAGAATATCCAGGAATTGAACTCATCTCTGCACCAAGCGGACCTAATAGACATCTATAGAACTCTCCACCCCAAATCAACAGAATATACATTCTTCTCAGCACCACATCACACTTATTCCAAAATTGACCACATAATTGGAAGTAAAGCACTCCTCAGCAAATGTAAAAGAACAGAAATTATAACAAACTGTCTCTCAGACCACAGTGCAATCAAACTAGAACTCAGGACTAACAAACTCAATCAAAACCGCTCAACTACATGGAAACTGAACAACCTGCTCCTGAATGACTACTGGGTACATAACAAAATGAAGGCAGAAATAAAGATGTTCTTTGAAACCAATGAGAACAAAGATACAACATACCAGAATCTCTGGGACACATTTAAAGCAGTGTGTAGAGGCAAATTTATAGCACTAAATGCCCACAAGAGAAAGCAGGAAAGATCTAAAATGGACACTCTAACATCACAATTAAAAGAACTAGAGGCAAGAGCAAACACATTCAAAAGCTAGCAGAAGGCAAGAAATAACTAAGATCAGAGCAGAACTGAAGGAGAGACACAAAAAACCCTCCAAAAAAATCAATGAATCCAGGAGTTGGTTTTTTGAAAAGATCAACAAAATTGACAGACCGCTAGCAAGACTAATAAAGAAGAAAAGAGAGAGGAATCAAATAGACGCAATAAAAAATGATAAAGGGGATATCACCACCGACCCCACAGAAATACAAACTACCATCAGAGAATACTATAAACACCTCTATGCAAATCAACTAGAAAATCTAGAAGAAATGGACCATTTCCTGGACACTTACACTCTTCCAAGACTAAACCAGGAAGAAGTTGAATCCCTGAATAGACCAATAGCGGGCTCTGAAATTGAGGCAATAATTAATAGCCTACCAACCAAAAAAAGTCCACGACCAGATGGATTCACAGCTGAATTCTACCAGAGGTACAAGGAGGAGCTGGTACCATTCCTTCTGAAACTATTCCAATCAATAGAAAAAGAGGGAATCCTCCCTAACTCATTTTATGAGGCCAGCATCATCCTGATACCAAAGCCTAGCAGAGACACAACAAAAAAAGAGAATTTTAGACCAATATCCTGGATGAACATCGATGCAAAAATCCTCAATAAAATACTGGCAAACCGGATTCAGCAGCACATCAGCAGCACATCAAAAAGCTTATCCACCATGATCAAGTGGGCTTCATCCCTGGGATGCAAGGCTGGTTCAACATTTGCAAATCAATAAACGTAATTCAGCATATAAACAGAACCAAAGAGAAGAACCACATGATTATCTCAATAGATGCAGAAAAGGCTTTTGACAAAATTCAACAGCCCTTCATGCTAAAAACGCTCAATAAATTCGGTATTGACGGAATGTACCTCAAAATAATAAGAGCTATTTATGACAAACCCACAGCTAATATCATACTGAATGGGCAAAAACTGGAAAAATTCCCTTTGAAAACTGGCACAAGACAGGGATGCCCTCTCTCACCACTCCTATTCAACATAGTGTTGGAAGTTCTGGCTAGGGCAATCAGGCAAGAGAAAGAAATCAAGGGCATTCAGTTAGGAAAAGAAGAAGTCAAATTGTCCCTGTTTGCAGATGACATGATTGTATATTTAGAAAACCCCATTGTCTCAGCCCAAAATCTCCTTAAGCTGATAAGCAACTTCAGCAAAGTCTCAGGATACAAAATTAATGTGCAAAAATCACAAGCATTCTTATACACCAGTAACAGACAAACAGAGAGCCAAATCATGAATGAACTTCCATTCACAATTGCTTCAAAGAGAATAAAATACCTAGGAATCCAACTTACAAGGGATGTAAAGGACCTCTTCAAGGAGAACTACAAACCACTGCTCAGTGAAATCAAAGAGGACACAAACAAATGGAAGAACATACCATGCTCATGGATAGGAAGAACCAATATCGTGAAAATGGCCATACTGCCCAAGGTTATTTATAGATTCAATGCCATCCCCATCAAGCTACCAATGAGTTTCTTCACAGAATTGGAAAAAACTGCTTTAAAGTTCATATGGAACCAAAAAAGAGCCCGCATTGCCAAGACAATCCTAAGTCAAAAGAACAAAGCTGGAGGCATCACGCTACCTGACTTCAAACTATACTACAAGGCTACAGTAACCAAAACAGCATGGTACTGGTACCAAAGCAGAGATATAGACCAATGGAACAGAACAGAGTCCTCAGAAATAATACCACACATCTACAGCCATCTGATCTTTGACAAACCTGAGAGAAACAAGAAATGGGGAAAAACCGAGGCAATACCATTCAGGACATAGGCATGGGCAAGGACTTCATGTCTAAAACACCAAAAGCAACGGCAGCAAAAGCCAAAATTGACAAATGGGATCTAATTAAACTAAAGAGCTTCTGCACAGCAAAAGAAACTACCATCAGAGTGAACAGGCAACCTCCAGAATGGGAGAAAATTTTTGCAATTTACTCATCTGACAAAGGGCTAATGTCCAGAATCTACAAAGAACTCAAACAAATTTACAAGAAAAAAACAAACAACCCCATCAAAAAGTGGGCAAAGGATATGAACAGACATTTCTCAAAAGAAGACATTCATACAGCCAACAGACACATGAAAAAATGCTCATCATCACTCGCCATCAGAGAAATGCAAATCAAAACCACAATGAGATACTATCACACACCAGTTAGAATGGCAATCATTAAAAAGTCAGGAAACAACAGGTGTTGGAGAGGATGTGGAGAAATAGGAACACTTTTACACTGTTGTTGGGATTGTAAACTAGTTCAACCATTATGGAAAACAGTATGGCAATTCCTCAAGGATCTAGAACTAGATGTACCATATGACCCAGCCATCCCACTACTGGGTATATACCCAAAGGATTATAAATCATGCTGCTATAAAGACACATGCACACGTGTTTACTGCGGCACTATTCACAATAGCAAAGACTTGGAATCAACCCAAAAGTCCATCGGTAACAGATTGGATTAAGAAAATGTGGCACATATACACATTTACTATGCATTTATATACATGGAATACTATGCAGCCATAAAAAAGGATGAGTTTGTGTCCTTTGTAGGGACATGGATGCAGCTGGAAACCATCATTCTTAGCAAACTATCACAAGAACAGAAAACCAAACACCGCATGTTCTCACTCATAGGTGGGAACTGAACAATGAGATCACCTGGACTCGGGAAGGGGAACATCACACATCGGGGCCTATCATGGGGAGAGGGGAGGGGGGAGGGATTGCATTGGGAGTTATACCTGACATAAATGATGAATTGATGGGGGAAAAAAAAAAATTTTTTTTTTTGCCATCCAATGTATATAATTATGCAAATGCAAGAGTCTGGAATCAAGTTCATTTCATGTAAACAAATTGGTTTTAAACTATTATTTACATAATCATTTTAAATAATACTCTTCCTATCCTTCAGAATTTCCTGGAGTCCCTCTTTTTATACCAACTCCCTGAATTCAGGAGCACTGGGCGGGCATGGTGGCTGAAGCCTGTAATCCCAGCACTTTGGGAGGCCAAGGCGGGTGGATCATGAGGTCAGGAGATCAAGACCATACTGGCTAACGTGGTGAAAACTCATTTCACTAAAAGTAGAAAAAATTAGCCGGGCGTGGTGGCAGGCGCCTGTAGTCCCAGCTACTTGGGAGGTTGAGGCAGGAGAGTGGCGTGAATCCAGGAGGCAGAGCTTGCAGTGAGCTGAAATCGCGCCACTGCACTCGAGCCTGGGTGACAGAGAGTGAGACTCCATCTCAAAAAAAAAAAAAAAAAAAAAATTCAGTAGCACCCACAGTACCTTTTAACCTGAAAACACAAATATTCATCACAATGACTCCTTTTAGGTTCTCAGGTTGTTTTTCTTGCATAGCAGATGAGAACATTTTCTAAGACAGTGGTTTTTGAATCTTGTCTTCACATTAGAATCATTGCAGAACTTTTAAAAAACATCAATGCCCAGGTCTCCCCCAAGACCGAATCAGAATCTTGGAGGATTGGACTCAGCCATAAGAACTTCTTTTTAAAGTTCCCCTGGTGATTCTAATGTACAGCCATAGGTGGGAACCAAAGCTCCAAGCATATACAATTGTGAGTCACAAAGAGATAGTGCAGTGACTGGAATAGTAACAAGAGGAAGCTGACCCCAAATTTAGATTTTGCTATGGTTAATCCATAGAGATAATCTTCCTGTGGACAATTTGTTGCCTTGAATACACTATTACAAGACTGGATATAGTGACTGCTTTAGACAAAAAGGATATGATTCAAAATATAAATACGTTCAGTAGGAACTCAAGGTATTTTAAAGAAATTGTTCATCAAAGATCAAATTTACTCACAGTATTTTCTCTAGCAGTTCATGGCTTAAGAAATTCTGTATTTGCAATGTATTCTTTCCCTCCCCTGCCTCTTACTGTAATTAATGCAAGAAACTCAAGGGAGAGGAAAAAAGTCCTTATTCTATTTTTCTAAGAAGTGATTTCCTAAGTGGGTTCTTGTGTTGTGGGCCATGAAGAAAAGCTTGGAGGTGGTTGGGATTCAAGACACTTGGGAATCTAGACATTCTACAAAGAAACAGAGGGGAAACGTGGGCCTTCAATAAAGAGGTAAAGTAAGGCAAAGAAAAGATCTAGGCAGCCAAGATCCAACAGGAATGGACAATGGGTATTGTCTAATTGCAGGAACACTGTGGAAATACTCTGCTTATGTATGTGACTCTGGCATAATATTTTCATTACATTGAAGTTTTCCATCACACTGCTTACAAGAATTTCCAAACTGAGCATTTATTGGTAAAAATAGAAAGGTGATGCTAAAGAACAAACTTACAGTCTATAAATGCTACAACATGTTTATAATCTGGATAAAGAGATATAAATTGGTTTGGCTGAGAAAACCTTGACTAAAATGAATAGGATGTTGTCCCTGACTTGTGTAACATAAATATATCCTTCTCCAGTTCTGTCAGTTCCTGAATACTTTATAAAATGTATTTTGTTCAGGTAATTTTTCAAAACAACTGTTGCCAAGATCTGAACTGGCAGTGGAAAAAAAAAATGATTATTTTCAGGGGAGAGAGAGAGAAAGGAAAGATAGGAGAAATCTTAGTATTACATAAAGGATTGTGATTGCTTCTAGGTAATTTAAAAATCAATGTCCCAATGATTTCATCTTACTTTTTCTGCCAGATCTTCAAACTGCCTGAAATTGTGAAGCAGTCTTTTTGTAATAAATTATAATGTGTCCATGTCTTGATTAGATATTAGCCATTTATTAATGTGTGTGTGCATATATATGTATATACAAATATGAAATTTATTAGTGCTTGAACCACTATCTTAAAATAATTAGCAGTATTTCACCAACTATAACAACTTCTAAATGATGAACTGCCATAAAATTTCTAAATCATTAGTACTGGTTGGCACTTACCTTTGACATTATTGATTTAATTCTAAAAAAAAAACGATGTTTCTAAAACCCTGAGATTTCTTTTTAAATTCCTGAGCATTAAGAGGATCAAGTTACAACATTTGTCTTTGAGACGTTATCACTTCTTCAAGATCTTCAACATCATACTCCAAATTCTATATTCTTAGTCCTATATTTACTGCTTATATTATTGATACTTTTTGGGATAAATCAATATTCATTTGTCGACAGGAGCATTTTTTTGGGGGGGAGGGAGAAGTCATTCATATTTTTAAAAAGAAATTTTTTAAAAAAAATTTGAGACATTTTAAAAATGTCTCAAATTCAATAATTTACTGTTCAGGAGGTAAGACCACAAGTTTTATTGCAGAGTGATGGTAAGCTTGTTTAAAATACTATTACAATATTAATGTAGAATTTTTTTCTTTTGGATTAATACAAATATATCTTGTTACAGTTAATAAACTGTTCCGATGAACAAAAGATTCATTCCCTTTTGGACTGTTTTTCTGCTTGATCCCTCAAAAAAAGGGAAAAATGTCAGTAACTTTTAAAAAGATACATACCTTTACTTTGATAGTTAAGCAACAAGGAGAGTAGAAAAGATCAAGGGAAGTAAAAAGGGAACCAGAACCAGGTACACTACAAAGCTCAATTAGTTCACAGGCTAAGGACACTGCTTTTTATAAGTTATTTTTCTCCATTGGGAACAGTTTTCTGAGACTTCCTCTCTCTGCTCTCCATCCCGGGAGTCCTAATCAGGTTTTATCTTTTTTTTTTCTTCTTTTTCTTCTTGCTTGCTTTCGAGACCAAAAGAAGTTGTCAGAGAAGTCATATTAGGTACATTTCACTGACGGTTTTCTATTTTCAGCAAGTTTTACTGTTCTCCAGACGACTCCTGACTGTCCCTAAACACAAAGGGTAACTAGGCTCCCTGTAGACTCTTTTGAGAATCTATTTCATGAAAACTAGGAACCCTCTGTACTTCCCAAAATGGACCCGCAATATTCCACATTTGATTCCAGGTCGTTTTGTCAAGCCACAAAAGCTTATCTTTGAACCCCAAGTTGAAAATGTCTGTGTAGAGCGAAAAGGTAAGGAACTCTCTCACAACTTTCGAGTCCCCTCGACCTTTCAAAGAAAGTCATTCCATCTGAGTTCTAGATGAGACCAACTGAAGCTCGTACCTTGACCGTGTGCTGGAGTAGGTGGATCCTCGCTAACCACTGGCTTTAAATGGAGGAAAAGTTAACTTTCTTGGCTCCTTGCACTTCTCCAAACCCAGTCCGGTAGGCGCAGGACCCGGACTGGGTCGAGGCCTCAAAATCTGAGACCAGGCAAGACAGGTTTTAAAGTAAGCCTCTGGGCACCACTGGTCGCTGCGCGTAAGCTCACCTGAAAGACCGGTGCCCTCGGGCTACCTGATGTACTCATTCCTGGTTTGAGTACAGCCTGCGCCACCTGGTCTCCTCCCAGCAATGCGAGCACACGCCGAACCCTCCCCGCGCGGAGTCTAACACCGACGCTGCCTCCAAACCTCCCTCGCGGGAAGCCCCTGGGTGCACGGGGCGTTCTTACCTTGGGGTTGGTCAGGAGCTGGTGCTCGTCGCTGTGCAGCAGCGCCCTAGAGTTGGACTCAGAGTTGTTCACGTAGACCTGGACGCAGGGGTACTGTGAGGTGCCCCTGCAGTCGGCGCCACAGGTGAAGGTGCACTCGAACACCTCGCCGATCTGCTGCACCGACAGCACCGTGCAATTGGCCTCCGTGGCTTGCAGATCCTGCAGCGCGGGACTCAGCCAGCAGAAGCCGAAGATGAACAGCGACACGACGCCGGAGATGATGAGAAACAAGCCGAGCCGGATGCTCTTGTCCTCGGCTTCCGTGTACTCGTAAGCCACCCGGAGCTTCGCCATCGCCCCCCACTCTCGGCGGCTGGCGCGCTCCCCCCGCCCCCTCCCGCCCCCGGCGCCGAGCCCGACTGCCTCGGGCGGGAGGAGCCGCCGCCGCCACCGCCGCCGCCGCGCGACAGCAGGGGAGTGGGCGGCGAGGGGGAGCGCGCGAGAACAAAGGGGCCGAGGCTAGCGACGCCCCCGGCGGCGGCAGCGCCCCCCAGCCCCCCAGCCGCCGCCTGGGCCCCGCGGTGCAGCCGCCGCTTCAGAGCCTCCTGCACCCTCGGGCGCGGGGAGCGCACGGTCCGCTCCAGCTTCCAGCGCCCCCTGCCAGCCTCCGCCCCCGCACTCTCCCCGCCTCCCCCACCCCGCCTCCTCTCGTCGGGTGTCTCTCTGTCTCCATCGCCCGCTGGCCGCTTCTCCGCGGACTCGTCCGGCAGCTGCCCCAAGGCTAGGAGTGCCTGAGCTGGGGCGAGCCCGGGGGCTCCCCCGCGCAGGAGGAGGCTCCGCTCCGCTCCGCCCCGTCCGCCGCCGACCCTGGCCCTTCCGCCCCGCCCCGCCCCGCCCCGCCCTGCACGGGGGCGTCTCCTTTGGGCGAGGGGTTGATAGCACAAGCGACAGCGGAGACTTGCAATCGGAATCTTCCATCAGTCCCCTTAGAGGGACGTCCGAGATGAAAGATTAAGATCGATTTAGCTTAACCGGAGGGAAAGTTAAAAAATAATAATCAGAGGGGAGGGTGGAGTTCAAGTGGAGCGGCGGGAATCTTGAACTCTAAACGGGGACTGGTCACCTGCGGGGAGAGCGGCCAGGCTCCGGGCGCACCCCGGGAAGCGGGCAGGGGTGGCGGTGTGGGAGGACACGAGCCGCCCGGGCCGGGCGGATCGAGGTGAAAGCCCCAGGCTAGCGGTGTGCGCTGGGAGGTCCCCGGGGACTACTCAACCGCAGGTTCCCATGCCACGGGCGGGCTGGCGCGCGGCGGTGCCGGAGGCGTGACCCAGCCGTGCCCACGCCGCCGCCCCAGGGAGCGCGGTAACCGTCCAGTCCCAGGACCTGGGCCTCCTAACCGTCTTGGTGCAGACTTGCGCCCCCTGACCCTGCTGCGACCGGGAGGGCTACAGGATTGGAGTTAAACAGGCTGAGTCAGGTGGAGTTTGCTGTGGAGGCAACGTGCGTGGGGGCAGGAGGCTGGACGAAAGAAACTTGCTGCTCAGGTCCTCGGTGACCCTTGTGGCAACTTACGTCTCTGGCAGCCGGGTCGACCCCAACTTGATTTGCCCCCATGGCTGGGGCTGACTGAGACCAAAGGAAACAGGTGGAGAGCTTTGCAGCCTGGAAAGAAATACCACTTTTCCCATCAGAACTTGCTTCGGAGCTCCCAAGAACAGAATCGTTTCTGTCGTTTCCCTCCTTAGGAGTCGTGCCACCCCTGACCCGCCCCAGGATTTGTAGATAAGCTTTCCAGGAGCGCTGTTTAAAGCGACAGCGGCAGGCAGACCCACTTTGGGACAGGTACTGTTTCTAGACCTGTGTTCTGCTCTTAATACTTGCCGTTGCTCCCTCCACCCCCAATTACCTCCACCCCAACTATGCTTCAGCCTCTATTCTTTTCGCGACCTTTTAAAAGTTAGAATTACCTTTTTTCCCAAACCACACTTTTATCATAAAATCAAACTTGAGACCTATTTATATCTACATTTCGAAGAATAAAATCAGAATATTGACTTCCTTGCAAACTACATAAACTTTGTAAGTCGCAAATGAATAAACTCTTAATTATGTTCCTGATGAATACGGAAACATGGAATCATGGAATTCTTGATTTCTCTTTCCTGGACTTCAAATGTTACTTAACTGGTATTGAGTACCTTTCGACTGCAGTTCTGATACGTTATTTGGAAGCACTACATTATGATAGGTAACAAGTATTTCCCAGCAATGGGCAAATTAGTTACAGGAAGATCTTAAGTGTCTTTTTCTCAATAAATTAAGAAGATGTAGGGTTTGAAAAACTTCCAAATTAGGAAGATGCTTTGTTCTCTAATACCTTTTAGGTTTTGAGAGAGATTTTCTTTTTTTAATTTAAATGTAAGTATTGTATTCTTTTTCTGTTAGCATAAACACAATTTTGATTACATTACTTAAAAGCGAGTTTAATAGTTGAAGTAGCATAACCCAAAATCACAAATCTTCAATCTGAATATTTTTCCTAGTGCAGGAAAAATAAAAAGAAATAGGAAATTTTTTTTCTATTGTTATAATCTTCTTTTCCAAGAAAGCAAAAGCCATGTCTAAGATCTGAAACAATGATGAACAAACAAGATCCAGTTATTCTAGCTCAGTATGATGAGGAACTGAAACTTGAGGCAGAATTAATTCCTATTGATGCATAGCAGTTGGGGGACTACCAATAATTAAATGAATATGATTCATTTTTCAATGATTCCAGAGCTCAAAGTCTTCTGTGAATGAAACCTCTGCCTCAAAACTGAAGTACGGTGGTCTAAGTCTAGGGAACAAAATCAGAAAATTCTATCTTATTTTAACCGAAATTCTTGAAATTTTAAAATCCATTTTCTTTTAGTTCTGTTTTTAGTCAATTTCTTTCCTGGCAATTATTCTTAAAGTATTTGAAGAAACTTGTGTCTTCTGTTCTTTAGACATTTTTCTCCTGTTTTCCTGTTTTTAATTTAGCTTGTTTTCTCTGAACACATTATCTTCACATCTTTATTGCAAGTCAAACGTATTAAGACTTCACAAATCAAATCAATTTCTATTTTATTCTTAATGAAATACTGGAAATGTTTATTAGTTTTACTTACTTGAAGCGGAGCTGCTTTATCACATTCCCAAGGAAGATTGCATATGTCAGCCTCTCAGTTTCAGAATACAGGTCACCACTTACTAAGTCAGAATGGTAGTAAGAACTCCAGGAAAGCTCAGAAATGCTAAGCTCTGAGGTCACTTAAAATCTCTGTTCCCTGTGGAAAGTGGAAGTAGCACAGAGAAAGCAGCTAGTCTTTTCTTTGAATAGTGTTCCACCAATTAAGATTAAAAATGTATTATTAAGAACCAGACTAACTTATTTGATGTACATCATCTGCAGTAGTTTTTCCAGTAGGATCATGGCCAGGTCTTGATAAAGTTCAATTTAAAAGAAAAAGCCTATCTAAACAAGGGCATTTAAAGCTATGTTATTTATAATTTGTTCTCATGATCAATATTCAAAAAGTCCTGTGGCTGATGCTCAAGTTGCAACATACAATATCATATTATATATATTTTTATTAAAAGACTCTAAGAAGAATTATAAGGCAGGCTTTTGTATCCTAGGAATAGAAGGGAATTTAGAGCAGGTGGGAAATTTTTTTCAAAAATTGGCACATTATGAAGTTTTTTGATAACTGCCACTAAACACTTGAAAAGCTAAAGTACATAGGAAAATAATGTATAATCACCTTCTATTAAAATTTACATTCTAGAGTTTAGACCTTTTTAACTGCTATAATTATAGATTTTGTTAATGTCATAGGAAACTGAGTTCCAGCTTGCCAATACTAAAACATTAATTTTCTTGTCATGCTCCATTATGAGTGTTAAATATTTGTCATTAGCCTCAGAATTTTAAATTCAAAATACATTTCCTATGTGGTCACTATTTTTTCTGATTTTTTTTTCCTGGCCATAAACTTCACCTATTAAAATGAGCATGTAATTATTACTAAGAACACTACTTACTATTTCTATTTCTAATCACAGTAAATTAGAACAGGGATTTTAACCATTGCCTAGTTCAACATTAATGAAGAAGCTCCCAGACTTTGCATTTTGCTTGTAGTAATAATTATTTAAAATATTTTTTAAAAGCTCAAATTTGTTTGTGTATAGCCTTTATGTTTGCAATTGAGGAAAGCAAAACACAGATAATCAATTCACATTTTTTCCCATTAAAATTTACATTCTGGATTAGCAATTTTTAATACCATACTGGTAGTGCCCTAGAGTTCCTAAAATCTCACCAACTGTTGAGTCTTTCATGTTAACTGCAGTAAATCTCTATGGGAGAGATACACACAGGTATGTAATGAAAGGGAAATCAGCTTTGGAACTTGAAACATAGAGGCCAAGAGGTTTTGGTCCCAGCTTAAATAGTAAATAATTTGACATAAGGTAAATAATCCTTAGTCTATTTTCTGTTGCTATAACTGAATACTTGAGACTGGGTAATTTATAAAGAAACTTATTTCTTACAATTCTAGATGCTGGGAGGTCCAAGAGCATGACAGTAGTATCTCGTCAGGTCCTTGTGTGCCGTAACATGGCAGAAGGCAGTTGCATAGCAAGAGAGCAAGAGTCCCTATTAACTCAGACCACCATCCATATAACCCATCAGGCCCCACACCCTGATGACCTTATTTAATCCTAATTATCTCCCAAAGGCCCCATCACCAAATACCATCAAAAATATGAATTTGGGGAATACGTTCTAACACATTAAATTTGGGGGACACTTTTAAACCATAGCAATAATTTTAGTTTCCTCCTTGTCATACAAAAGGGTTGATCTAGAAGAAAGTTTTAGTATTCTACTAATTCTCCATTTTTGCTTTGCTATGCACTTTAGAAAATTGGGTATTGCTATATAACAGTATCTAGTGAAGTTAAAAGGTCTTTAACAGAATCCCAAAACATGGAGAGCATGTCCTAGCATGACGGCTAATAGGAAGAGTGTTTGTCTTTCGAGAAATGGACCTACGTCGATGTAACACCTAACATAAGCTAGGTTATTTATAAATGCCCTAATTTAACCTTCCCACGAGAAAAGGGAAAAACATTCAGAGATTAGGTAATTTCTGCAAGGCTGCACACATATTGTGTGACAGGGCCAGGGGATTTTATATTTGCATTTTATGAGATCACTTGGACTCGGGAAGGGGAACATCACACACCAGGGCCTATCATGGGGAGGGGGAAGGGGGGAGGGATTGCATTGGGAGTTATACCTGATGTAAATGACGAGTTGATGGGTGCAGCACACCAACATGGCACAAGTATACATATGTAACAAACCTGCACGTTATGCACATGTACCCTAGAACTTAAAGTATAATAAAAAAAATTAACCAAAGATAATAAATTACTTAAAACAATTTTTCTACTATACTATGCCACTTCTAAGAAATTTGTTAACAAAAATGAAGTGTAGATAATACAAAAGCATTTACAAATGGATTTAAAATGTGTTTCTATACTTATATTTAAGTAGTTAGGCTTAATCAAAATCTCTACTGTAAAACCTGATTATGAAGGGGACGGTGAGTAGAGGCTGAAGGAATTAATAATTTAATCTGGTCCCCCTGCTTAATTTTACTCTGAATCACATTTGTGTTGAAAAAAGCCTCTTCAGATCCTTAGCAAATAGTAGTAGTACTGTTTTATGTGGAACAGAGAGATTAAGTTAGGTTTCTAGTGGCTTGCTAAAAATTCAAGGTAAATTCAAGGTAGAAGTAAATACAGGGAATAATTAGATGTGCAATAGTTATAAGGCAGATAGAAATCCTATCCTCTGCAGACTGAAAAGCATCGAATACTTCTAATAATAGCTTTTTTTTTTTTTTTTTTTTTTTGCCTTTGCTTGGACACTTCCAGTGATGGAAAGATCATTCACTCCTAATGATTTCTGGAGCTTTTGAAAAATTATAAAGTGGTACTTTATTACTGTAGGTGGAAATTTGCCTTGCCATAACAGCCATGTAATGGTCCTTATTCTGCCCTCTGGCATTATGTAAGATAAACATATTTTTAAGAATAAAGCCTTACAAGAGGCAGGAGAATGGTGTGAACCCGGGAGGCAGAGCTTGCAGTGAGCCGAGATTGTGCCACTGCACTCCAGCCTGGGCGACAGAGCACGACTCCGTCTCAAAAAAAGCAAAAAACAAACAAAAAGAATAAAGCCTTACAAATGACTCTACCTCAGATATGAGAAGACAGCCATTTGTCCCTCCTAAGCCTTTTGTTACGCGCATCTTCCAGTTTCTTCAGTTTCTCTTTTGATATGATTTAGGAAACTAAGGTTTTACCCTTAGTCCAAAATGCTAAGAATGGTTAAGTCAAAGTTGGAAAGGATGCCCCACTTTAACATTTGAAAGTCTGAACTTTGCTTTTCCATGATATCCAATTTACAAACACTTCTAGGATAACGGATTTTGTTGTTCAATGACAGTGTCATTGCAAATGTAGAGAGAATTTAGATTCATAAGTGATATACAAGTCAACTAATATTCAAATTTTAGACCTATATTAAATCATTTAGATTGAACTGAAAAAAATTACACAAAACTTTAGATAAAAAAGGGAAATCTGGAAATAACTTTTTGAGCAGAGGAGTAACATGACTTGCATTTTTTAAAACCGAGATATAACTCATGCAATAGAGAGCATGTTATAGTTGAAGAATATTAACCACTTGAAGACAATAAATTAAAACATTAAAAATAAACAAATACATCTTTCTCTTAAAAGGGGAAATATTTAACAACTCAAAGACAGCCCATTTTTCATGCACTGTTACATATGGTAATTAAAACTCCATCTTAAAATAAATGTTCAGTATGTAACAGATTTAAAGGTAGCTTTGAAACATTCTGGCTGCCCCAAATCTTTATTTTTATACATAAGAAGATGAAACTATTTATATCATTCCCTCATGTAATGTTTTCTCATTCAGATGTATAATTTTGAAGAATAAATGTTTAATTTAAAATAGTGTTCTCATTATAAATTAGTATCAAGAGGCCTGATTCTAAAAAGAATCAAGCAGACTCAGCGATTTGTGGACATGATACTACCCTTGAAATTTGAAGCATTTCTTCCAAAATGTTTGAAGAACTCATGTATTATCATCAAAATTATCTTCATTATGCACTAGGAAATAGTTTGGTCTGGAAGAAAAAAGCATTTATTGTAAATTTTAAAAGTAAATTATGTGGTCAAAATGTCACTTAGGCCAAAAATAAATGCAAATCACAAAAACATTACATTTCAGGAAACACATACAAATTAGAGACCAGCTCTGATTGATAGTAAAGATTTGTTTTCCTCAGCTAATGCCCTCAATTATTGTCTAAAAGAACGAACACTTTTGGTATAAAGCCAGTTTTATTTCATCTTCTCTAAGAAAGATATCAAAACATTTTTGTGGTATGGTATGGCCTTTCAGGCCTAGAAATGAAAACTAAGATAAATCTCAAAAAGAATGAAAAATTGGCTTTGCTATGTAGAAGATAGTTTAACTGAAGTATTTTAGCTCATGTCAACTGGTTATCATATGCTATTTGACTATGCAATAATCTAGATTTTCAAGATAGGGAATTATGACAATTATGACCTTGTGAATTTTGATACTTTCAAGAAGTCATTTAAATAACTGAGAGAAAACTGTATAATAAACATGGAAATGACTAGCTTTTTTAAAAAGCCTTAAAAATCTTGAGTTCTTATGATAAAGAGACATGTCACTAATATCTTGTCACAGTATTTACACAACTGTTTAACTGGATTAAAAAAAATCTTCAATTAATGCACATGTAACTGATCATGTAATTCCCATTACCAGTTTTTATACATACAAACTGAAGAGGAAATCTTAAGATCAGCAGAAATATTCCCAGGAAATAACTGAGATAAAAGCACTTTTGCTGTTTTCTATTTATGTATGGATTCAACTTTCCTCCTGTTCTGCTAACAAATACTATTGTAGTAACATGGTTTCTGCCCTAGAACACTGGATGTCATAGGAAAAAGTAAATGAATGCCCCTGATACACAGGGATTACAAGATTTTGTGGGATTTCATCAGAAACTTAAGATTTTATTCTACTTAGTACTTGTACACAGGAGATTGCACACTAATGCAATGTACAATTTCAGACTAAACATTTACGACAAAACTTAAAAACTGTGTTTTTCCTCTTTCAAATGTAGGACTAAAATATACACATAAATAAATCTGGTAAATACATACATATATATATGATTACTATTTGTTGTGCTTTATTAATGTTTCACATTCCTATTCCTAACATCAAAAGAAAGCAACTCTACCAGGTAAGTTCGATAAAGTTGCCTTTTGTAATTTTTTTGATTTAAATTTCTTTCCAAAGATACAGCAGTGATTTTAAGTATACCTTATCCATGATTCACAGAACAGCATATTCTTATGTACTTAAAGGTCAATGCTTTAATTATATACCTTTTAGCCCTGGTGACATCATAGTCTCCAACTTCAAATCAAGAAAAGGGTATCAGCCCCTTAAAGAGCTGAAGAGAGGCCTGGAAGTAATCACATTCGACTTTTTATTTAAAAAGGCAGTCCTGTCAATTGAGTCATTCAATTTCTGTTTGCACATTGACTGAACCTTTACTTCATGAAGCAGCTAAGTACTGTGTAGCACCTTAATATAGAAAAAGTCTGTTTCATTCAACTTCTCCCTATTGGTTTGAGACTTGCTCTGTTACAGTTCTTCCTGTGTTTGATGACAACTGTCATGCCTCCCCTTAGTATTTTTTAGTTGTCTCTTCTCCAAGCCCTACATCTCATCAATTCTAAGGTGCATGTTCTTTCCTCACATAATAGATACATTTTGTAATTGGTGGCTTGTCATAGTTGGAGCTTTTTTTTTCTTAGTGGTACATAAAATGGTGTACCTTACAACTGATGGCAATTAGATTTCTGAAATACAGTAATTATCTCACTTACTTTAACACTTTTTCCATGAGCCACCGGAACATTAAGACATTCAACTCCTTACCTTATGCACAGAACACTGTCCAGCTTGTCTCTCCTAGGTTATGTTCTATGAGGTTAAATTTAATGTTTTACAAAACAACTGATTTGAAAATCTTAATTAACTCAGTTACTTTTTAATATTGCACTGAAATCTATTATTTGTCCTAGTTCTTCTCTTCCAGTCACAAGAATGAGCTTAACTGCCTTTCATTGACAGCTCTTGAATTTGATACCTGAAGACAAATACCATGTTTCCAAAATTTTATTCCTATTTGTTGTTTTATATACTTAAAATCTACTCTAAAATGGGAATACTAAATTTCACCTTGTGATGCTATTCTTCAAACAAGATACAACAATATATATAAAAACACACAGCATTTGCTGGGCAGTTAGAACTTCTCCCTCCCCTTCTCCTTCCCCAGGCATGGTAGCTCTTATAATACGGCATTCAAACAGAACGTGACATTTCATATGCGTGATTACTTCCAGTACAGTGGGCTTCCTATCTTTTTCTGAGTGCTATATTTTCCTTAATGTAGCTTAAGATTACATTAGTATTTTTGGCAACAGGATCACAGTTCTTATTGATCTATATATGAACCACTCAAATCATGATATATTCCATTATCCTTTATTAAGAACCAAAGTGCAAAACTAAGTAATTTTCTTGATTGAATGTATCTTATTTGATTCAACTCTACACACCAAACTACTGGGTTAGATTTAGGTCCCAATTTTAACCTTCAATGTGTTTATTTGCTTCATCTTCCACATCTGTCACGTATTCATGGTATAATCAAAGTCACTGGTAATGCCAGTGGCAAGGAGACAACCTTGTGACCTGCCATTAGGATCCAACTTTTAGAAAGTAAAGGCATCTCAATGTCTGGCTTAGTTCATTCTCCAGAGACTATCTTAATGGAACCTAGTAGATATTTCTAGATCTTATTAACTACATAGACAAACCATGGTTAACATACAATCCTGCTTCCACACACACGTTTAGGTTTTCAGCAACTTTTTGCAAAATTGAGCTATTAAATCTAAGTTAAATGAGTCCTACTGTATAGCCATACTCAGATGCCACATATTTTATGAGCAATGGATGTAACAAAGTGGAAGATCTATGGCTTGTGAATAGAAAAGGATATATCAACTAGAGAGGCTAGAGACTGGAAAATTTTGAAATATTTAAAAGTTATTGAAAATGCTTAAAAAGATTCTTGTGAAAATGAAACTACAGCAAATGATAATTGAGTAAACTATCTCAAAGCCCAATGCTTTAAATTATACACTTTATTTTCAAATTGAAATATCAACTTTTATCATTCGATCAACTATTTATCAAGCACCTGCTTTGTCCCAATTTCAGTGTCAAAAAGAAACAGACTAGTTAAGTGGCTGGCTTTATATATACTTTAAGAATTTAGATAAACTTTCAGTTCTTAAAATGTATTATATCTAAGGAAAACTATTTGTGAAGTCTCTGAAAATACAGCTTTAGCATATAAATTATAGTACCACTTAAAGAATTATATTTGAAACCAAATAAAGGATTTCCCTTTGCAATTAAATACCTTTTATTCCCAGAAAGTCAATCATAGTTTAATCTAAAAAATTTATTTAACATAGTGTACACTATATTTCACTAATTATATAAGGGGAAATTAACAGAATTAAAGCTTTGAAAGAAAATGTGAAATATAATTAGTTGGGGTCAGTACATGTATAACCATAAGTTATAAAATCAAGGAGTATTATAACTGTGTTATATTTAAAAAGTTTAAAGTAGTGTTTTAAATATTTCAAATAGAGTAACTTGTATTTTGAAGTCCACAGCATGGTAATTTCTGATATTAACAAGTTATAAAAAGTTGGCTAACATGCAAGAGTTTCTTCATTTTGGTAATTCAGGATAAAAATAACTCAGAAAAATGGAAAAGTGTGCATTTAAAACTCTGTATATGGCAGTTAACAAAAAAAGAGAAAAAAGATTAGAGCCAAGACAACAAACCACTTGATATGAGCTATCTTACTTTTCTGAGTCATTCATCAGTACCAGTCATGATCACGCTTCAGTTGAGACTTCAATCTATATTGTTGTTTATATTCATCAGAATAAAGATCCCCTTCCACATTTTTCTTCCTACTTGTTTTTTGTGGTTATGTAGGAAAAGTTACATTTTATTTTACGAAGTGAATTACTAGGAAAAAATCTAATTTTTTTTTTTTAGACTCATTTCTATGTTTTGACTCTGGTTTATGTCAAATTAGGTATAGTGTTCTGTGAAGGTTTTTGTACAATAGATAAAATGATAATTACATAGTGCTGTCTTACTGAGGAGATGCTTTGGTTTAATTCTGAAAGACAGAAATTCCTGTTTTTTTAAATGTTTCTCATATCTCAAAATGCATAGAAAAAGGTAAATTTTAAGCCACTTTATATTCCTGGTACACAAACACAGCAATGTTATAAATGTTTCATTTTCAAAAGATTTGGTTAATGCCAACAGACTTTTATTCTTCATAGAAAAATAGGTTAAAAATGAAAATTTAAAGGATCAAAACTCATTGCCTTTTTTCTACTCTCTAGTTCTGCTTTTGGTAGCTTCAATCATCAGATTTTTTAAATGCAGTACTTGTATATAGATGGGAAAAGAATCCATTAACTTGTAAATATGAGGTATCTAGGCCAGCAAACTGAAGGTAAAGTCTACCCATTCCCACCTTATGGCTTACCTTAATTTGCACATTACTTCTTAGAGATACATTTAAAGGTCCATCAAGAAATTTCTAATAAATTTTTCACAGAAGTACTTTGGTTGGGTTCCAAGAGTATTTAGAATGTTTTATTTCTAATGCTGCCACAATTCATTTAAAAAAATAGTTTTCTCTTATTAATACTGTCTACATTTTTAACCTACAAGTGAAATGGTTCACTACATTTCCATTAAATTACTTGTTTGAAGCTGAAAAAGACATTTGAGTCACACCATTCAGTTTGATATCTGTAAAACTTCAGTTTGTTTCCTCTATTTTTCATGTTGAAGAAATAATTTCGCAATTTCAAATCAAAGCCAACACTGCAGTGAGGAGAGCTTTTCTACTTTATTACAAAGAGAAGAAGCCTTTATGTGGTCAGAAAATACAAGATTGATCTTTTTTTCTCTTCCTATGAAACGCTGCTGTTCAAACAGCCAGAGTGAATTGTCTCAGTTCACTTCTTTAAGTCCCATCACATTCACTTGGGTATGGATGTCCTTGGCTGCTGAAAATCTGGCCCTTTTAGTGCACAGGGCGACAAAGTCCCCTGACCAGCAGTTCCAGAATGTCCCATTTTCATATATTGCATCCATGCACACCTCCTAAAAATGAGGTACAGCAGGGCAAACATTTTCCAAAATAGATGTCATATATATAATATATACACATTCGTACATACATACCTTTATTCATGTGATGTCCAAAAATTTAAAAAAAATGTACACATTTATTACAAAATCGTAACAAAGACTGGACAGTGTTTTGCTCATTCTGGAAAGATGAAGCTCAGTAATAACACAACCCTGGAGAACCATCCAGAGATTGTGGCAATATCTTTCTTCTAAACAGTCAGATATTCTTGCATTAAGCTTGGCGAAACTGCCTTTCAAAAACAGAAGGGGAAGTAAAATGAAGGAAGCAGACCTTGCTCATCTTTCCAAATGAAATACGAGAAGGATCCTCACATAAAAATGCACAAACATTTGTTATTTTATTACCAATAGTGCTACAATGAACAATGCAAAATTTGTGGTCTAATTTTGTTGAGTCTTTTGTGGGTTTTCTTTTTTACATTTTAGAAACTATGGTAAACTTCTGTCAGTGTATTTGCTTGTCTTTACAGACTCAAGTCTGCTGGCAAGAAAGGAAATAAATGAAAAAATTTCAGACCCTGCTCAAACTAGAGAAAAACAAATTATAAATTTAGTTGTTGGGCAGCACATAATTAGTAAGGCAGGACCTCAAATGGTGACCCTTTGCGTAAGCCAATTGCCAGATCCTCAAGGAATTAAAACCAGGGTGCCTGAGCCACATCAGTTCTGCAGTTATGTTGAGTATTGTGCTGAGACAGCCATACCCCAAGAAAAGGGAAGTCTTTTTTTTTCAGAAGGCTTGCTGAGCAGGGTTGTAGTTGAAGGTGGATGGCAGGTGAGGCCGTTCTTCTAATTTGTCATATTCCAGATGGAACTCCTATAAAAACAAATTCAAGAATTTAGATATCTTCTCCTTTTCATCTTAAATTATTGTCAAAATGTATTTACTATACACATAAATAAAATACCCAATATATATGAATCAACATCAACACAAATATACCAACTCTTTTTCCTGTACATAAAATACAGCTTGAAGAAAAATAATGCGCTGTAGTTTCTAACCGATGAGTACAAAAATATAGACAGGCTCTCTGTGTGTTAGTCAAGAGACTACTAATGGAACATTTGACACTGAAATGTGTATTGTTTTTAACTTAAAAAAAGAGGGGGGCAATTACTGTATCTCTAAATCACTGGAAATTACAGGATATTTAAAATAACGCCCCCTTCAATGAAGTATAAAAACCTCCCCTTCAATGAAGTATAAAAACCTAACGATTTATTTTGTCCATGAAAAAAGTTTAGAAATAATTTTCCAATTTGTCTTTATTATATTTATATTAAAAAATAAGCAGGGCCGGGTGAGGTGGCTCACGTTTGTAATCCCAGCACTCTGGGAGGCCGAGGCAGGCGGATCACGAGGTCAAGAGATCGAGACCATCCTCGCCAATCAACATGGTGAAACCCCGTCTGTACTAAAAATACAAAAACTAGCTGGGCGTACTGGTGCACGCCTGTAGTCCCAGCTACTCAGAAGGCTGAGGCAGGATAATCGCTTGAACCTGGGAGGTGGAGGTTGCAGTGAGCCAAGATTGCGCCACTGCACTCCAGCCCAGGTGATAGAGCGAGACTCCATCTCAAAAATAAATAAATAAATAAAATAAATTTAAAAAAAGCAAACACATAAAATTATTCTAACCTCATTAAAATCTGGGGAAAACAACGAACTTAAAACTCACACATCGCTAGATTTTCATTTCACAAACCCAAAACCCTGACTCAAATATAAATCAACTGCCACCAAAAACTAGACAATGGTTCTGCTGTAGGAACATTTGAAGACTTAACTAGATACCAGCTCATTTTAATCAAACTTTCAAAATACTATATTAACTTCATGAGTTTTAACATTTAAGAATGGTGAAATTAATTTCTTCACACTTCCCACCCAAGATCAAGATAGAGATGCAGAATAGCTATGTTTATTAGAAAAAAAATGCAAACAAAAAATACCTCTGCAACCCCAAAAAGCAAGAGGCTCTAAAAGCCTCTTACCAATTCTACAATCTGAATTAGCACAAATTACTGCACAATTCAACTTAAAGAATTATGAAGCTTAATATGTATTATGTATTAAAGATTAAGCCAACAAGTGACATTAGCTACCATGGGTTAACATATTTTACCTTATCTGTCTGGTTTCAAACTGATTCCATGATGAGTATTTCCATTATTAAATTAAAATGAAAACCTAGACTATAATGATCAAATTTTAAGATGGAATACCAAGTATTTAAAATTTAAAGATATTACATTACATTTAAATAAATTTAAAGATATTACAGACCTAACAGCAGAATTTATTGAAAGCCTAATATGTGCTAAAATTAGAGACATAGCTAATTTTATTCTAATCTTTATAATAATTCTGCAAAGCAGATATCATTTTCATTTCGTGCCCGAAGAAAATGAGGCTTACAAGTAACTTGGCCAAGTCATACAGTAAGTGATACACATAGCATTAGGATCCAGACCCATGTGACAAAAAGCCTCCATGTGACAAAAAGCCTGTGTCTTTTGTAGTGTAACACATCGTTTTTAATAGTTTTAGTCCAAGATCCAAAACATATTCATTTACTTCATTACACAGCAATCCAGAAATGCTGAAAAAATTCAGTCCCCTTCTCTCTTGGTATAAGGTGAAGAAAAAGGAAAAAAAAAAAAAGAAAAAAATTCAGTCCCCTGACAGAAGTTTATAAATAAGGTACACCTTGGTGACTTTAGCTTGAAACGGTTGACTTCATGTGACTGGTACAGTAATTAAGGCACAGAGGTTATCTGCTTATCAGTAAAAATTAGCAAACACCAGAATCACCACCACAACCACGACATCCTGCCCTAATGCACTGTGTAGCTACTACTCTCCCTCTCCCAGCCCTAGCTAGGAATTAAAATAATTTTATTGCTTGGTTCAAGTTGAGTATCTGAATTCGTGAAGAAGAAAATTTATTCTTATTATTCTTCTGAAATTAAAATTGGCATTTTTGTTTTCAAAATGTGTAGTTACAGGGAAAATAGTCTAATTGTAACTTCCACAATGTGATAAGTTACACTGAATAAGTTAACTAAAATTTTTCACATTGGTGAACTACAATGTATTACTAGGAATTTAAACTAGATTAGCTTTATCAATGTACATTTTCCCCTAGAAAAATATAATTTAAACATAAGGAGCATAAATAATTTTGATATAATTTAAAAAAATCTTCAAAGACTCTAGTGTATCAGAGATTTAGAAATTATATAGGTCAAATTTTGCCTTCCAAGTTTTAAAATCTTGTTTTCCACGTATTTTTATTCTTCTTAAAATACATAAAAGTTACTTTATTTAATTTGATTACTGGTAACACCATTTACATGTTTATGTTATACACACACACACACTACACACATGCACATCCTCCTACATTCTGTAGGATCAAGTGTCTATCTACTTTGTATACTACTACCTACAACTTGGAATAGTGCCAAGTCCCTAGCAGGTGTGTTATTAACATATGATGAATTAATAAACACAAGCTTTCTTCCTTTGTTTTAGAAACAAAACATTTAATTCTTCTATTATTATCGAATGATACATTAGAGGATCTATGTATCTATTTGCTTTTAGTGGGGAAAAAAAGGATTTCTAGATTATAATACAATGATTGCAAAGGCTAGAAAGAGTTTCAAATACTTTTTAGACAACTTTTTAATACCTTAGTTCTTCTATTAATAAAATTAGGTTATGTATTCTCCAAATGTTACTTGTTCAATTCAAGCAAAACTGAATGCAATGGATTCATACAGTCAAATATTATAAAAACATTAATGTAATCACTGATCTACTTATGTAGAGAAACATACACCGCAGAAGTGTTTTCTCAAATTCTCATGAAATGTTAGCTTTCTCTTACCTACATGTTGAGTATCTCTTATCTGAGATTTTGCTTATTCTGGGAACAGAAGTGTTTGGAATTTTGGAATATTTATACATATAAAATGAGATATCTTGAGGATGGGACCCAAGTTTAAACATTAAATTAATTTGTTTTATATATACTTTATTCACATAGCCTGAGGGCAATTTTATACAATGTTACTAATATTTTGTGCATAAAATGAGGTTTGTTTACACTGTACACTGAACCATCAGAAAGCAAAGGTGTAGGGTATGGAATTTTCCACTTGTGACACCATGTTAGTGTTCAGAAGTTACAGATTTTGGAGTATTCAGGTTTTAGATTTTTGAATCAGAATGCTAAACCTGTATAAGAAATCCACATTAACTTAAATTTTAGGAAGTAGCATACTATCTTAAATACAGTTATTAGAAATAATCTTTGAAGAAAAGTACGTATTACTAAAGTATAAGGCTGTACTAATATGTAACAGTGAAATTAATGAAAAATCACATTTATATCAGACTGTGACATAAAAAATCTTAATTGTTAGAAATCCCGATAGATCTACAAGGTCAAATTAGGCCGAAAGAATTCTTAAATTTTAAGTCTTTGAGAAAGCTACTAATAATAAGGCAGCCTCTATCACCTAAAAATTCACTGTGGAAGAAATTATTTTAAAAAATTTATGCATGAAGATTATATATACTATCTGAATTACTGCAAATTTAAAATTAGTGAAATATGAGTAATTCCAGCAAAACGACACAGGAGAACATGGCCTGCTAAAAAGTTACGAGTATCTAAAAGGAAAGAATAAGCAAAATACAATGTTAAATTAAAAAAAAAAATAGAGATAGGATCTGGCTCTGTCACCTAGGCTGGAGTATAGTGATGCAATCACAGCTCACTGCAACCTTGAACTCCTGGGCTCAAGCAATCCTCCCACCTCAGCCTCCCAAGTAGCTAGGACTACAGGAGCACACTACCACATCTGGCTATGTTTCTCTCTCTCTCTTTTTTATAGAGACAGAGTCTTGCTATGTTGCCCAGTCTGATCTTGAACTCCCGGCCTCAAGTGATGGTCCTGCCTCATTCTCCCAAAGTGCTGGCATTATAGGCATGAGCCACCATGCCCACCCAATATCAACATTTTAATGTATATATTATTGATTTACAGGAAATTCTGTAAATAAATAATGGATTGGATTCTAGAACTCAGGGCCACAAAATTTTTAGAGGATAAGAAATACTTCTGGTTTAGATTATCTATTCTCTTATTTAATATTACAATTACCTGAAAATAGTAAGTGATTTGGGGAAAATGCTCATACAAAATATTATGAATGGACATAAAATATTATGAATGGACTCCAGGATTATGGTGTAGAGCAGTTCAGTACCTTTCAAGAACACCATAATATCAGCTATTATTAAAATATTAATCCATATTGTAGGCCTCTTACAATGAATTGAGGTTATTTAATATACATTCTTTAACTGTGAATAGTAAGGCACACCCACTTTACAGGTGGGGACTCAAGTTAATTTGGACATGACATATTAATGGATTTTCTATAATTTGATGAAGGCTGTTAATAAATATACTCATGAACAGGTCCCAGATTTCTTCATTCCTAATCAATATTCTGGGAAAGCACTGAACATATCCTTTAAAAAAATGTTGAAAAATCTATTCTGTGAATATAATGCAACTTCAAAATTTTAAGTGCATGAATTTGTATTTTAACATAATCAAGAGTGAGCTGCTTATTAATGTCTTAATACCAACAATTCTGCCTGTTTTCATTACTATGAAAATAATTTTAAAGGGTGTCAGTGCAAGGGACCAACAAACTATTACCTTGAAAGGGATTTCTGAGGGAGTAACTTCATGATACTATTTCTCACATTTTTCACATCACAGTTAAAACATTTAAAAAGACAAAAGCTTAATTGTACATGAGATAGATAAAACTGAGCTAAATTATTTTATATATAATGTATATAAAATATGTAAATCCATTTAGATAGATAGATATAATTTTCTTTAAAATGACATTAACCTGATTGAGGAATTGCTTTTGCTGGAAATTAAAGGGGTCCTACATTAATGTTAACATTGTTTTCTAAATATTTAACTTTATGAGGAGAACTTAATTCTGGAAAGCTGATTTTCTCATAAGTTGATTTCCTCACACATATATCTAACTAAAATTATGTAGCTGTTTACTGCAAATATCCACCCCTTTTTACATATGTAAGTTTGGAATAATTTACAATAATATTGAGCAAAAATGTTCAAATTGAATGGAGAAAACCTCAGTTATTTCCTAATAAAATTTTTTTCTTCTTCCAAAGATGTTTTTGACTCCTGTAGCATCACCTAATCCACAGGTTCTTTAAATATAGTTCTGGACCAGGACCAGCATGTCATCACTGGTGTCACTTAGGAGCTTGTTAGAAATGCATTTCTTAGGCATCACCCACAGACTCATTAAATCATAAACGATGGAGGTATGGTCCAGAAATCTGTGTTTTAACAAGTTTTCCAGGTAATTCTGATACAAGCTATAGTCTGAGAACCAATGACCTAACCTAATTAACAATCAGCTCTAATTTTTTCATCCTTGCAAAAACAGTAGCTACAATCATGATGATAAAAACAATAGCAGTAAACTTCTACAACTACCAAGATGTATCAGATACCCAACATGTGCCAAGCACTGTACTCAGTATGTGTATGTGTATATAAATATATATGAAATTTCATTTAATCTTCATAAAAACTTAAGAGCAAAATCTCACCTCAATTTTACAAAAGAGGAAACAGGCATGAAAAAGAAAATTGTAGAAGGTCAAAGCATAAATAACAGCAACAGGAGTTAAATTCAAATCCATGATACAAAGGCTATAGCTTTCTACTATATACTAGATATCTTAAAAAGCAGGTAACATATATAATATCTCAGGCACTATTTTTAATTAATGTGATTATTTAACCAAAAGGTTAACTCATAAATATGATTTTTGAAAACACAATGTTCACATAAATTAGAACTGTTAGAATAATTCAAATATTAAATACAGTATGTGGACTTGGTCTGAGAAGTAAAGACATTTACCACTGAGATACATCTGAAAAAAAAAAATGAAAGATTTAATTTCTTATGTGGATTTTATTTGGTGTTGTCTGTTAGGGGACATCTGTTTTTATTTCTTTTTTTGAGTTTTTTTTCTTTTTTTTTTTTTTTTTTTTGAGACAGAGTCTCACTCTGTCACCCAGGCTGTAGTGCAGTGGTGTGAACTCGGTTCACTGCAAGCTCCGCCTCCCGGGTTCACGCCATTCTCCTGCCTCAGCCTCCTGAGTAGCTGGGACTACAGGCAGCCTCCACCATGTCCAGCTAATTTTTTTTTGTATTTTCAGTAGAGACGGGGTTTCACCATGTTAGCCAGGATGGTCTTGATCTCCTGACCTCGTGATCCACCCACCTCGGCCTCCCAAAGTGCTGGGATTACAGGTGTGAGCCACCGCGCCCGGCCTTTTTTTGAGTTTTACATGAACTCTCGGGATGTAAAAAATTTTTGTGATAAATATCTCTGGTAAGCATTTTACATTGTCTTCTTAAAATGTTTTACCTTTTTTAATAATAATTTTAGTAAAGGAGATTCAAAACTACAAACAAAAAAAACAAATCGACAACTAAAAAATTGTCCAAAGAACTGTCAGAAACATTTTTCTTCTCTTTAAATTTATTTAAAACAAACAAATTTAACTCTTTAATTTATAATCCTAAGAATCATTGATGGAAAATGTATCAGAAAAATCATGGAGTTGTGAAATCAGATAATGTGGGTTATATTCTCTACTAGGCAGACTAAATAAATACAAGGTACTAAATAAACACAAATATGAAACATGAATTGACACTGATGAAAATTTTGCACATGGGACAGTTAGAAAGGTGTTTAAGTGAGGAAAAGTTGCAAAACCAAAATAAAATAATTAACATTTCTCCATAGCTGATTTCTCCCCAATATTTAGCAAAATAGTCACAGAAATAGTTATGGTTAACTTTAAGCCTTTAATTTTCTTTCTTAAAATTACTCACAAATAAACATTCAGATGTATTTCCTGCAATTAGTCCAAGTGTAAAAAGCCTTTTAATATCTGCTTTTACAAAAATCTCATCCTTGCTTAAAGTTACATAAATATAAAAATATATGACTGGGGATGCAAGAAAGTATCTTTATTTTACAATGCAGTAGACACAAAAAATATTTCGAATGTTACCAAGGCTTGTGCAAAATTACAAAATCTCTTACCAAATTCAATAATGTAACTATCAGTGAAATGAACTGTTTTGGGACACTCTTCTAAGTGTCAAGCCAAGGAGATGGAACAAAAGAGTTGGCAAATATGTGGCACATTATTGGAATTGGATGTATTGGTACTTACAAATAGATAAAAGAGGATGCTTCTTTTTTCAAGTTTAGATTTATACATTTGCACATGGAAAAAAATATACCTTAGCTACTTTCCTCCAGTTAAGACAGTCAAAGAAGTAATATGTTCCCCTCTCATAGGTATTGGTTTTCATTGTTGGCTCCATGCCTGGTGCCCTGGTAATCCATACTCGTTCTTCTTTGTGGTATCTCCAATCACGGTTAAAACTTCAATTTTTAAAAGAAAAGATAATTAACTTTTTCCTGTGGCTTACATCAAACATGTTCTACATTTTGTAAAGCTTTCCTCAGGGGGAAAAAAAAAATTACACATAAAATAAATAAATATGAATGCTTGCTACTCATTTATTATGTTATTAAATACAACCCTATTGAAATATAGAAAAATTATTTCTTAATTTGTCCAGAAGGCACACTAATTAATATACACACCTTTATTTAACTAAAGAAACTTTTTATACAAACAAGGATTTTAAAAGTTTTATAAGCAATGTGATAAAAACATAGGCAGACCAAATAGACACAATGTTACAAAAACTTCACTCCTTTCTTGCTCTTCTTAACACTGAAAA